>NW_006774345.1:692383-704571 GCF_000442215.2 Lipotes vexillifer | reverse complement strand
CCCAAAAAAAAAAAAAAAAAAAAAAAAAACAGGAAAATGTAATCCATTCTCAAGGTAAGATAATCAGTGGAGACAACACAAAGTTGATACAGATGTTGAAATGATCAGACAAGGACTTGAAAGATGCACCTTTAAAAATAAGGTGCATCTATTGTAACTAAGCTCAATTAGATTAAAAAATACACTCATAATGAGTTTAAAGACAGAAAATCTTGGTTGAGAAATAGAAAGTGTAGTAAAAGTGTCAGATGGAAATTTTTAAATGAAAAAGTACAATATCAAATCAAATTTATAATAAAAACATGCATTTTGATCTCTTTTACAGAAAATAAACAAGTAAGCAAATGACAACCACCACAAAACCAAGTAATAATCTAGAGTTACATAACTACTTCAAAATTTGAACTTCCTTCTGACACCACAGTCCTTGCTACCAACATTTTGAAGAGTGTGATTTATTTAATAGAGCAGTACAATGAAGCTAATTTACAAATATTCAGGAAATAAACTTGTATCTAGATGAAAATATATGCCAAAGTTTTAACAGCAGTTGTCTTGGTTGAAATGGAATGTGATTTTCATTTTCCTCTTTTTGGTTATCTGTATATTCTTTTCTTTTTCTAGTTGAAAAAAACTAGAATATGAGACACTAAAATATGCCTCTTTGACATAAAAATCATTTGAGCTGAAGGCAATTAAGAAACAGCCAACCCAGCAAAAGCTCCCCCTTTTCTGCTCAAACGCAGGATACAAATTTCATTTAACTGGAGACAGACTCTTATCAACACAGAAATGGCACCGAAGGAACCTGTAAACAAAACTTACTCCCTTAGTTTCCTCCCATATATTTACCTTCCCACAGCTTGCTGCCCTTGGGAGCTTAAAACGGCTTTCCTCTGTCCTGTCATTTCTCTACAAACATATTGGTCTTTGTTAAAGATACTATAGAAGCTGGAATTCTAAGTCATCATTTTGAATAACTTTTGGTTTAGGTTTCTCCTGAGCCATGGACAATAAGTAAACAAATGTGTACGACTGTGTTACCATAAAACTTACGCTATGAATGCTGAGTTTCCTATAACTTTTACATGTCACAAAATATTCTGCGTTTTGGACATTTTCCCCAATCATTTAGTAATGTATTCTCTGATGTGTTCTGCATGCATTAAAAATTACTTGTTTTTCTCTTGTTAATCTTTTTTGTATAAGAATTCGAGCTGAAAACCTAAGATGGGTAGAGGTTTGTCTCCTCTGTGTAGTAATAAGCATATATTACACATGTAAAGATAGGTTATTTTTCTTTACTTAAGCTAGCTGAAAAAGGGAATTCAAAGTGATGTTTACTCTCTGTAAATATGATTATTTCCCAGAATTAAAATAAGTTATAAACAAAGTGAATAAATTAGATTTAACTACTCTATTAGCCTAATTTGTGTCTCACGATTGTAAGTTTTGCTATTGGAATCTTTTAAAATATTTTTTGTTAAGGTAAGATTTTTCTTCTAATTTGACTCAGTAGAAACAGCTTGCTGTTTTTATTTTGTTTTCCACTATTGGCTGTGACATTTGGATCCATTTGCTATTTAAATGCAAAAAAAAAAAAAAATTCACACAGAATTACCTTAGTTAAAGCGCAGCTTTAATTAATTCAATTTTATTAGCCACCTCTTGACCAAATCACCTTACCCTACTGGGAGGTGATATTACAGAAATGTAAATAATTTTCCAAAGCACAAAGATCATAAAGTGATTTGCTGGGGGCAAAGCAAGGAGCATGCTGGAGTTGTGAGGGTGGGAAGAGCTTTTCCTAGTGGTTATATAAAATAACAAGGATCAAAATGTGCTTCCTTTTGCTTGGCTGCAGTTCTTCTTTCTTAAAATCTAACTTTTCTAAGGCTTAGGCACCTGATTATAATTCTTATATATGGTTCTCCAATTGCTTCTCTTTTGAAACATCTCATTACTTCGCTTCATTTATATATTTAACTATATCCCCATAAATTATGTACAATTCATTATGTTGTAGTCAAGCCTGACCTTAACACCTCTGCACCTCATTTGGCTTGCAATATGTAACTCCTGTTAATAATTCCTTTCCATCTGTGTCACTTATTAAACATTTAAAGGCATAACTACATATAAAATTTGCCTTCATTTTATAGGTTTGCCTTTTCAAATGTAATGATGAAAAGCCTGTTTATTTACACCTGAGTATTTTGTCTACAATTTGAGTGAGCTACCACCATGTGGTGTTTCACTAGATAGTATACTAGTAAATTTGCCTGAGTCATACATACGCTGATGCATAAAATGTATGGATTGTCCAGTTACTAACATGAATAGGATAGATCCAGGCTGATGTTAGTCCATAAAATGATTAAGATTAAAATTCATTCCCTCACTGCAAGATGACTTATAGTTGTTGAAGAGTAGGGAATGTGTAAACATTTAACTGGATAATTAGGGGACAATGAAGGTAATGCACTAATGGAGGTTTCTTATATACTATATTATCCCATAAACACCAGTATACCACGTTTACAATCTAACTTCTCAAAATACCACACATATGGCTTCTTTAACTACAAAATTAGAACACACTGGACTGTAACTTTAAACTTCATTAAACTGGATACATTGCAAGATGTTAAAAGGGATATAAAATTATTTCTTTATGTTCCTTATTCCAATAAGGTGTCCTCAAAGATTAAAAATATATGTTATATCAATAGGTAGTCACTTTGTTTCTCATTAAAATCCAATTATTAACATTGTATAAGCATTCCCTAAGGCATCCTTTGAGAGATTAGGAGTGTCTCCTTGAAGAAACTTTTTCATAAAATTCAGACATAAAAGTAGTTAATGATTGGATTCACATGATCTCCTGAATGGAAGTTTCATTGGAATGTACTTGATAGATCTCTATTAATTCCTGATCTGGGTAGGTGTTTTGCAATAGCACCATCTCCAGCTTAGCTCCAGAAAATGTGTATTATTGGGTACTGATAGTTAATAGGAGAAATTCCTGCTTAACCAAGGCATCAACATGATATTGGTAGTCCCATCTGGAGAGCCCTGCACATTCAATGCTATTCAGAGCTTCCTGAGGTTCCATGGTTATTGTCAACCCCTCTCATGCTCCATTTTTCTGTCCCATGCTCCTCAATAACTGTATCAGAAAAGATAAGTGAAATTTCAGGCCTTTTGTCAATTCCTAGTCTTGTATCCACCACATCCCTTTCACTTCTGCCCCAATAATGGCTTTCCCTGATCCTTGGTTTTAAACCATCAAAACAGATTTTTCCAAACAATGGGAAAGGCTCTTTTCCATAGTATGATCCAGGCATCAGCTTCCTAAATCTCTGCGTGTGCTTTTGCAGGTAATTAGTTCTGGTTAAGGTAAATTAACCCATATGGTATTGAGTGTTATTTACAATTATGACTAACTGAAACATCAGGTGCTATTTTGGGTAGTCCTTAGGACACTCTGTATTACATTTGGACTACCATATCCTGGAGCAGCAAATGTAGAGCCAGGCATGTAATTCTTGCCAGAGAATTTAGTCTACTTTCTTTAAGAAATTCAATAATTCAGGTTCATAACATATACATTAAGAGCTAACTCAAGGAGTAGATAGCTTATCCCAGATCTAATTTTGGAATTAGAGAGGCTGACCCAGTCTACAAAATTCTCCAATCTGAGAACTTTATGACTATATAACCACATCTAGAATTAAATATGATGATCTAAGACCAGTAGTAAGAAGAGTCCTCTGTGATACAACTGAGCAAGATCCAGAGCCATTCAGAGATAACCCCATGATGGGGAGAGAGCAGAGAGGTGTTCTACTGACTAGCATGCTGGTAGTAATGCCACCCTGGCAGGACACTAGGCTGTGTTCCATATTTTAAACATAGTTTACATTGACTATTAATAGCCCTATATCAGACCTGTGAGTTTCAACTTTCTGAAGAGAATGGACATTGACTAGTTCACTGTTTATATATGCAATTTTAGACCACTGTTTAGACCAGATATTAATGATATTTATTGGCTGATAGTATACAAACCTGTGATACACACTCCCAGGGCAAAGACTTCCCAGTAGACTGAAATACTGCTACATTTAATCATAAACCCAAACACCCCAGAACCAACCAGTGTATATTTCATTAGAATATCTTCTTACAGCTCTACCATACTCTTAGTAAACAAATGTTTTCAGTGAAGTGATGGAATTACTCTGTCATCAAATTCTCATTTGCTCCTGTAAAGATGTTCTTCTTTTTAAAAGAATGTTCCTCTCTGCCAAGCCAAGCATTTAAAACACAACCAATATTCTCAATTTGTATTTGATTTAGAAGATAACACTGAGAACTTTTCATATCTAAATATACCACTGGACACCCACAGATCAATGGCCAAAAGGAATGTTGCATCTAAATACCAGAATATGTGAATAACTAAGAACTCTTACAGTTTACTCTTATAAACTCTACCTGGTATAATGTTTGTCCATGTGTACCTCATTTCCTATGCCTTCCATAGTTAATACAACTACTCCATCTACTCGATCAAGGCTAAATTTGAATTAAAAGGGGGAAAAAGCTCACTGAAACCCCCCATCCAGAATGCCGTATTTCTTAACGTTGGGATTATTCTTCAATATGTTTCCAAAACTTTCAGCCCTCAGTCAGTCCCTCAAGAGGAGAATCAGAACAAATACTATGGCAGTGTACAATGACCTCACCCTCCATCCATAAAACCAGTGTTCAATCTCCATAATTATGGATAAGGAGCTTGAGAACATCCATAAAGTGCTTTAAGATTCATACTGACATGATAGTCACTTCTGGTGCTTTGTTCACTGGGAAAGAACTAAACCTGGAGAAAGTTCCCACTTCAAAACATTCCAGTACATATGAAGTTCTCAGGCCTGAGGAGGTTAAAGAAGTTTGATGTTATCCACATCTTTCCTGGCTCTTTTATCATAGTTGACAAGCCCAAGCATTAAAGTTCATGGAGCTTTTAAGAGCAGTTGAAATTCTTGGATATCTGAAGCTATCCTCCTATTTGTCTGTTTGATTTAGTCAGCACTTTGGCTTTGCATTCCAGATCCTTGTATCTGTCTAAGCCACCTTTATTTTCTTACAATTTTACTGGATTTTGTTTGTTCTATCAATATTATATATTCATTCTCTACCAAGCTTCACTCTTGATATCATGTACTTTCTTAATGCCAATAGCACCTGTGCTTCTGGGTAGGACATATCTTCTACCCTGGCTTCTTTTATACATAATGAGCTTACCTCATTCAACTTACCTTACTTCCTATTCTCACCAGAAAACAGATAATGAAATAATTATAGCTAAGCTGTCAAAGCCACTGGGAGGTCAGTAGGAATTTTCAACTGTGTGTTGACTTCTTTCATTATACAGAAACCTAAAAATCATAATCTGAACACATTTTAAATTTTGCTGGATAAAGGAATATCATCTTAAGGATCTTTCCTTTACTCACAGTTGCTATCTATCTTCCATCCAGTATATTCCTCCATTCTCTCCACTGCTCCCTCTCTACTGCTGCCCTGTGTAAAGCCCACAGCATTTTCTCCAGAGCTAAGAGACTCTTAGCTTTCCTCAGAGGCCTTCACTTTTGAACGAGTTCTCAGGGTACCCGCTGTCTTTCCTCTGATATGTCAAGCAAATTGTAAGTTTGCTGAGTCCTGTCAGTTTATTATCAAATTATAGGATTATAAAGCCAAACATGATCATGATTCATTAGCATGCTTAGATTTTAAATTCTAGACATTAATAAAGACTGTAAAAAAAATTGGGAAAACATGTACTTATAGAAATACTGTTACTATTCAAATGTAAAAGATGTTTTCAGAAAAAAATATTTTCATAAGATAAATATTTCATTTTAATTATACTAAGAGAAATTATGTTAATTATCATTGTGTTATTAAACATTAAACTAATGATAAGAAAAAGTAAAATATTGTATTTATATATTCTCATAAATACAATAAACTATTTAAATTACCACCAAATACAGATGTTTGTTCATATATATTAGCTTTTCAATGTTGCTAATGTACTGTATTCCCAAAAATGGTACGATACTTTCCAAAAATGACCATTTCTTATAACTCATTAGTTACTATTCCCATAAATTACTCCCAAATGGTCTTTAAGAAGATTGGATGTGATAATAAATAAAGCTCACAATAATAATTCCAGATGGAACCTTTTTTTCCAGTATTATTATACTTCTAATTGACAATTTATTTTTCATATAATTTCTGTTTAAATTTATACTGAGAAGAAAATTATAAGTCAATATCCTGTTGATGACCTAAATAAAATTATTTTATTTAAAGCTTGCATGTACTTTATTTTTGACATTATGAGAAAAAATAAATACCACCTCCCTTGATTTATAAATTCTATTTAATATACACATTACTATTTTATGAATCTTTTACCCCCATTTATACAATATTATAAAAGTGATTTTTTAATGTATCTCCACATTACCAGTAACTTTTAATACTAGAAAAGAAGAAATTAGTGGGCTTTAAAAGATATTTTACCTAAGGCTAGCATAATTTAAAGTATAAAATCCGTTTTTTATTTTTTATCATTTCTAACAAGTAAACTTTAGGAGGGCAAAACAATTTTTAACAAGTGAAAAAGCTATTTATACAATATTAAGAGGGAAAAAATTCTGCTGAGTTATTTTGTTTATTCTTCAGTTTGTAAAGTGTCATTATCATTAAGCTTGATAGACTTGAAGCAAGCAATATTTTTAAAGGGCATATTTCAATGTTTCCTAAACATATAAATGAATTTCTGGAAGGGATTACTTGTTCTAAAAATAAAGGACTTTCCTATGTGAGATACAGAGTAACTTACCTAAATATTCCCCTTTATTCCTTTCCAGATAGAAATGGTTAATTTTCTAAGCTTCATTGATGAGAAGTCATTAATTCTAGCCATCATAATATATTTATTTGCTTAATGACATGTAAGATAAAATTTCACCATCACTTTCCTTGTCCTTGAAAGAATGCCTGGTCTCTTTAAAGCTGTATTTCAAAAGTAATTAGTCTGCTTTTTGACAAAGACACACATGCATTTATTCTGAATAAAAGTTTCAAATGAGTTATTTAGAATTCTTCTTATACTTTCTATATCCTGGCAACCTTGATGACATTCAAGACTAAATCTCCAGCCATAGTTATAAACAAAGACAGGGCCCATGTTATTTTTAGTATTTTTAACATTTAATCTGTTATTGTATCTTAGTGTGTGACTGTGAACCTTTCCATATTGTCTAACTTGAACTTAATATTTAGTAATTAAAATCAATCAATATTCATTTAACTTTTTATGCATACCAGTATACATAGACTGATAATCAATATAAAATAGTACTTAAGGCCATTTCTGAGTTCCTCAAAAGGCTCAGCATTAAATACATTGGATTGTGTTACACAGGAATCATGTTAATGAGTCTTAAAAAATTAAATGTCTTAATGGAATTTGGTAAATATAGTGTAGTCCCTTAAATCAGTTATTAAAAAAATACTTGTAAAGGATGCTTAGGAACTAGTAGAAATTATTATTATTCACCAACTGTTTATGTTTTGCCCCAATCATATCTATCAATCTGCATGTCTGCCTATCTATCATCTATCTATCTATCTAAACATGTATATCATGAACATATATACTCACCCTCAAATTATTTAGAAAAGTTTATATTCTTTGCAATATATATTGTATACATTTATATTTTCAGATATGGATAAAATTGATAAAACTTTAATTAGGCTGACAAAGAAAAAAAAAGAAACGATAAAAACCACCAATATCAGAAGTTAAAGAGGTATAGCACCACAGACCCTACAGATAATGAAAAATAGGGGAATAATATGAAGAACTTAAACACATAAATCCAAAAACTTAGACAAAATAAAGCATTTCTTTGAAAGTCCCAAGGTATGAAAATTCACACATGAAGAAATATGTAAACTGAATAGTAATAATTAAAGAAATTTTAAATAAAATTATTTATTTATTTGTTGCTGTGCACAGGCTTTCCCTAGTTGCAGTGAGTGGGGGCTATTTGTTGCAGTGCACGGACTTCTCATCGCGGTGGCTTCTTTTGTTGCGGAGTACTGGCTCTCGGCACGCGGGCTTCAGTAGTTGTGGCTTGCGGGCTCTAGAGCACGGGCTCAGTAGTTGTGGAGCACAGGGTTAGTTGCTCCGCAGCATGTGGGATCTTTCCAGACCAGGGCTCAAACCCCTGTCCCCTGTATTGGCAGGTGGATTCTTAACCACTGTGCCACCAGGGAAGTCCCAATAAATTTTAATTTGTAGTTCAAAACCTTCTAAAAAAGATGATTTGTATTCCCAAATAGTTTTACTGGAAAATTTCATAAAACATTTTAAGTAAGATATGACACCAAGGCTACACAATCTCTCCCAGATAATAGGAGAGAATACTTTACAATTCATTTTATGAGGTCAGAATTATCTTGCTGTCAAAACCCCACAAAGATAGCACAAGAAAAGAGAACTACAGACAAATACTCTTTGTGAACATAGATTCAAATAATTTTCAGCCTAATGCTAGTGTGCGTCAAATTCAGAAACATGTAAAAGGAATAACATCACAACCAAGTGCAATTTATCCTGGAAATACAAGATTGGTTAAATATTTGAAAATTATTCAGTGTAATCAATTATACTTGCAGACTAACAACAACAGCAAAAAAACCCCATGGAATCATATCAACTGATACAAGGAAAGCATTTGCCAAAATTCAACATCCATTTATAAAAACAAAAAACTCAGCACAGTAGAAACAAAAAGAAACTTCCTTATACCATTTGCAAAGACATGGGTGAAACTTGAGGGCGTTATAGAGGAAGACAAATCAGACAGAGGAAGACAAATACTGTAGTATCTCACTAATATGTGGAATGTAAAAAAGCTGAACTTATAGAAATTGAGTAGATTGGTGAATTCCAGGGGCTGGGGTGAGGGCTGGTGATGAGATTTTGGTCAAAGGGTACAAACTTCAGTTGTAAGTTCTGGGGATCTAATATATAGCATGGAGTAATAAAACAATTGCATACCCTGTGATTGTGATAGTGGTTATATGAAGCTATGCATGTGTTAAAGCTCATAAAATTTCATGTCAAAAACAACAAAAAAATAAATTTTAATGTATGTTAATTTAAAAAATACAAACACATTCAGAGATACTGTTACCTATCTTTCATGGTTATGTACTCACTCTAATTCAGTAATATTTTTTAATAAATAAGAGGTCTCTCTATGCTTTCCCTTACCTCATTTATTTTTCTAAATATCTTTAGCCAAAAATATTAATAACAAGGTTCATCATGACTTTTTTATTTAAGCAAGTTTCCAGTTTCTCTTTTCATTCATAGATATTGTATTACAAAAACTGTAAAAGCTATCACCATCAAGAAGAACTATGTGACAATATTCCTACAGGAGTGATAAATTCTGTCAGTCATTTTGGCGGGAAACAAAGTTCTCATTCCCATCTCATGATCCAAGTACCATGAGTAGTACCAAGAAGTTCTAAGTTCTCTTCATAATGTGGATACTATCCAAAATTTTAAAGGCTGACTGTCCTACAGATACTAAGTGAGCATGTGTCAAAGATTTACTTAATTCATTAATGAAGGAAATAGCAATTCGGTAGGGCAGGTCCAATGTGAATTGGAGAGAGAACAAATATTTATTATGGCACAAAGGATGCTTCAGTTAGATTGCTGATTTAGATACAAAACTGAGTAATGTCCTATAGGTCATTAGAAATGTAATTTTGCTGATATAATTTGAATATGTATCAATTAAAGTTCATTTGCAAAGCTATGAGGCAAGAATCATTTCATTTCTATAGAACAATAATTATTTGCATCACTGTTGGTTTTCTACAAATTAACACCTTTCCTTCAAAGATGTAAAATATACTAATGAATAGTAATTGGGAAGTCGATGGAGAGTGCATGCACCTAGATGCCTGAAGTGTCACTGTATGACCTTGAGAGAATAAACAGCGATCCTTTTGCCTATTTCCAAGTTTTAGATGTATTTTCTTAATAATTTGATATTTATAAGTTAAGGAATGAAGGGGTTCATTGTGATTGCAATTCTATTTTTAAATGACACTGGTAATTAGGAATATGCAATGCATTTGCAACAAGTATGAATCTGCTGCATAGCTCCTGAGGTAGAAAAATGTCACTTTCCTTGGTTTTCCTAATCAAATTAATTGTGGAACAGCCTCTGGCTGCCAGGTAGTTGGGAAAGTCAGTCTTTATCATTCTAACCATCACTTATGCTTGTCTTGTCATCATTCTATCATGGGCTACCTCTCCGATTGTTCCTTGTTTGTGCTCACATGGTCTACTCAAAGACCCTCTCTTCAATTTCTCTATTCCATGCCACAGTTTCTTTGCCAAGTTTTCTAAATGTCTAGCATCTGAAGTCTAGCATGCTAGGATCTCTTTTAGTCACCACAATGTAAGAAGTGCTACAATTGACTAGGGCTTCAATTCCCATGATTGGGGCAACTGGCAGTAGTGTTTATTCTTTTAAGTCTCTGGAGAATACCATCCCTGTAGGGCTTTTCCCCATAGAGCCACCATCATTGATTCATTTCCCTCCTGCTTATCTGGGACATCTCCAGCTCCATTTCTTGATAGGACAAAACAAAAACAAAAATGCATTCTAAGCAAAGACCTTTGAGGATGTTTTCTTCATAGCACACTGGTTAATCCCAGAATATATGTGTGTATTTGGGGGACATAGGAAGGGTTGGTAATAGCATCAAATGCAGGTACATTGTGAAGAGAAAGAAGTTTAAGCTTGAGAACTCCACTTTTGCAAAGGCCCTTTCAGATCCCTGGGAAGACCCTAGCAATTTGTCCACCTGGAACTCATATTTTGGTAAAATTTACAAAAAGGGAAGGAATTTAACCACAACTGGTTAAATGAGCATCTCTTTCTTTTGTGACTTCTAGGTAGGTTCTCCTCAAGTGTGGGGAGCTGTGGAAGTTGGGGGATATGTAAAGACAGGCATCAGAATAGGGCAGAGTATTCTGGAGATCTGGTAAAGGGGAGTTAAGTTTGGCAGAGTAGGGTATATGTATGTGGTTTACAGCATATCTATATATAGTTACATTATTGCTTACCTGGTTTCAGACAGTAGCCAGACAGTAGCAGAATTGAGAAGCTAAAACTTTTCTAATTATCAATAATAAAAATAAATAAATTTTGACCAACCTTCCTGAGGAATGAGTAAATTACTTTTATCCTCTCGATAGATAATGATATCACAAAATCACTGTTACATGAAAAAGATCATCAAAGAGTAAACAACCAAAAGGTAAAGGGACAAAATGTATTATAGAGATGGGTAAGGCAATAAATTATGCATTTTTCCCCTGGATTTTGTGATTTTATTTCAGTTCTTTAAAATTTGTAATTTGTTGTACTTTTGCTTATTCTAAGTAAATTTTCATTTTCACATTTCATTTTGAATTCATAATTTTGTATTCTTTTCCTTAAAGAGGGCTCTCAAAATTAACCTTCAAGCTCCACAAAACATGAATCAAATCCTTAATAACCGAGATCTTCAAAGCCTCTGCTCTTTTTAGTGTTGAGTCAGGAGAATGTTTGGTGTCCAGAAATTGCCTTTTTATTCTTTTGAGTCTTTTATAGCACTAAGATTTTTATATAATAATAATAAATATAATAATAATAAATTAATATAAACAATACAATTTAAATGGATTACCATGTCCCACATTTTGTTTTATATTGCCGTTAACTGGCTGTTCATGAGATATTCAGCCTGTTTTAAAAATTCTATGATATCATAGATATTATCAATCACACTAGAGATTTCTAGATTTTCTTTTATTTTTAAACAATAGAGAAAAAAAATCTACCTGTAGTTAGTATATATAAGCTAAAAATATGTATGTAAATTTTGCTTCCATCTGTCCTTGAAAAAACATCCACAGACGACCAACAAAAAATAATTTCAAATGTGCCAGGTTGTGAATTAGAATTGCATCAAGCAAGTCTTCAGGATTACTTCCCTCATGTCTACTGCTCCCCAAATGCAAA
>NW_006774345.1:679719-692373 GCF_000442215.2 Lipotes vexillifer | reverse complement strand
AAAAAAAAAAAAAAAAAAAAAAAAAAAAAAGTGGCAAAGATGTATGTTGGCCCATAACAGGAATAATGGTAACCAACCATACATCTGTGGCTCTATTTCTGTTTTGTAAATAAGCTCATTTGTACCATTTTTTTTTTAGATTCTACATATAAGTGATATCATATGTTATTTGTCTTTCTCTGTCTGACTTTACCCAATATGACAATCGCTATGCCCATCCATGTTGCTGCAAGTGGCATTATTTCATTTTTTTATGGCTGAGTTCTATTCCATTGTATATATGTACAACATCTTCTTTATCCATTCATCTGTTGATGGACATTTAGGTTGCTTCCATGTCCTGGCTGTTGTAAATAGTTCTGTATGAACATTGGGGTACATGTATCTTTGCAAATTATGGTTTTCTCCAGATATATGCCCAGGAGTGGGATTGCCAGATCATATGGTAGCTCTATTTTTATTTTTGTAAAGAACCTCCATACTGTTCTCCATAGTGGCTGCATCAATTTACATTTCCACCAACAGTGTACTGGGGGGGTTCCCTTTTCTCCACACCCCCTCCAGGATTTATTATTTGTAGAAATTTTTTAATATCTTTATTAGAGTATAATTACTTTACAATGTTGTGTTAGTATCTGCTGTATAAAAAAGTGAATCAGCTATATGTATACATATATCCCCATATCCCCTCCATCTTGCCTCTCCCTCCCACCCTCCCTATCCCACCCCTCTACCTGGTCACAAAGCACCGAGCTGATCTCCCCGTGCAATACAACTGCTTCCCACTAGCTATCTATTTTATATTTCGTAGGGTACATATGTCAATGCTACTCTCTCACTTCGTCCCAGCTTACCCTTCCCTCTCCCCATGTCCTCAGTCCATTCTCTATGTCTGTGTCTTTATTCCTGTCCTGCCCCTAGGTTCATCAGAACCATTTTTTCTTTTTTTTTTTTTAGATTCCATATATATGTGTTAGCATGCGGTGTTTTGTTTTTCTCTTTCTGACTTACTTCACTCTGTATGACAGTCTCTAGGTCCATCCACCTCACTACAAATAACTGTTTCATTCCTTTTTATGGCTGAGTAAAATTCCATTGTAGGTATGTGCCACATCTTCTTTATCCTCTCATCTGTCAATGGATATTTAGGTTGCTTCCATATCCTGGCTATTGTAAATAGTGCTGCAATGAACATTGTGGTACATGACTCTTTTTTTTTAATTAATTAATTTATTTATTTTTGGCTGTGTTGGGTCTTTGTTTCTGTGCGAGGGCTTTCTCTAGTTGTGGCAAGCGGGGGCCACTCTTCATCGCGGTGCGCGGGCCTCTCACTATCGTGGCCTCTCTTGTTGCGGAGCACAGGCTCCAGATGCTCAGGCTCAGTAGTTGTGGCTCATGGGCCTAGTTGCTCCATGGCATGTGGGATCCTCCCAGACCAGGGCTCGAACCTGTGTCCCCTGCATTAGCAGGCAGATTCTCAACCACTGCGCCACCAGGGAAGCACACATGACTCTTTTTGAATTATGGTTTTCTCAGGGTATGTGCCCAGTAGTGGGATTGCTGGGTCATATGGTCGTTTTATTTTTAGTTTTTAAAGGAAGCTCAATACTATTCTCCATGGTGGCTGTATCAATTTAGATTCCCACCAACAGTGCAAGAGGGTTCCTTTTCCTCCTCACCCTCTCCAGCATTTATTGTTTGTAGTTTTTTTGATGATGGCCATTCTGACTGGTGTGAGGTGATATCTCATTGCAGTTTTGATCCACATTTCCCTAATGATTAGTGATGTTGAGCATGCTTTCATGTGTTTATTGGCAATCTGTATATATATCTTCTCTGGAGAAATGTCTATTTAGGTCTTATGCCCATTTTTGGATTGGATTGTTTTTTTGATATTGAGCTGCATGAGCCACTTGTGTAGTTTGGAAATTAATCCTTTGTCAGTTGCTTAATTTGCAAATATTTTCTCCCATTCTGAAGGTTGTCTTTTCATCTTGTTTATGGTTTCCTTTGCTGTGCAAAAAACTTTGAGTTTCATTAGGTCCCATTTGTTTATTTTTGTTTTTATTTCCATTTCTCTAGGAGGTGGTTCAAAAAGGATCTTGCCATGATTTATGTCAAAGAGTGTTCTTCCTATGTTTTCCTCTAAGAGTTTCTTAGTGTCTGGCCTTACATTTAGGCCTTTAATCCATTTTGAGTTTAGTTTTGTGTATGGTGTTAGGGAGTGTTCTAATTTCATTCTTTTACATGTAGCTGTGCAGTTTTCCCAGCACCACTTATTGAAAAGGCCGTCTTTTCTCCATTATATATTCTTGCCTCCTTTATAAAAGATAAGGTGACTATATGTGCGTGGCTTTACCTCTGGACTTTCTATGCTGTTCCATTGATCTATATTTCTGTTTTTGTGCCAGTACCATACTGTCTTGACTACTGTAGGCTTGTAGTATAGTCTGAAGTCAGGGAGACTGATTCCTCCAGCTCCGTTTTTCTTTCTTAAGATTGCTCTGGCTATCCAGGGTCTTTTATGTCTCCATAAAAATTGTGAAATTTTTTGTTCTAGTTCTGTGAAAAATTCCATTGGTAGTTTAATAAGGATTGCATTGAATCTGTAGATTGCTTTGGGTAGTATAGTCATTTTCACAATGTTGATTCTACCAATCCAGGAATATGGTGTATCTCTCCATCTGTTTCTATCATCTTTAATTTCTTTCATCAGTGTCTTATAGTTTTCTGCATACAGTTCTTTTGTCTCCTTAGGTAGGTTTAATCCTAGGTTTTTGGGGGGTTTTTTTGCTGCAATGGTTAATGGGAGTGTTTCCTTAATTTCTCTTTCAGATTTTTCATCATTATTGTATAGGAATGCAAGAGATTTCTGTGCATTAATTTTTTATCCTGCTACTTTGCCAGATTCTTTGACTAGTTCTAGTAGTTTTCTGGTAGCATCTTTAGGATTCTCTATGTATAGTATCATGTCATCTGCAAACAGTGACAGCTTTACTTCTTCTTTTCCAATCTGAATTCCTTTTATTTCTTTTTCTTCTCTGATTGCTGTAGCTAAAACTTCCAAAAGTATGTTGAATATTAGTGATGAGATTGGGCATCATTGTCTTGTTCCTGATTTTAGAGGAACTGGTTTGGTTTTCGCCATTGAGAACAAATTTGGCTGTCGGTTTGTCATATATGGCCTTTATTATTTTGAGGTAAGTTCCCTCTATGCCTACTTTCTGGAGAGTTTTTTTCATAAATGGGTGTTGAATTTTGTCAGAAGTTTTTCTGCATCTCTTCAGCTTATCATATGTTTTTTATCCTTCAGTTTGTTAATATGGTTTATCACACTGATTGATTTGTGTATATTGAAGAATCCTTACATTCTGGGATAAACCCTACTTGATCATGGTGTATGATCCTTTTAATGTGCTGTTGGATTTTGTTTGCTAGTATTTTGTTGAGGATTTTTGCATCTATGTTCATCAGTGATATTGGCCTGTAGTTTTCTTTTCTTTTTTTTTTTTTGTGGTACGCTGGCTTCTCACTGTTGTGGCCTCTCCCGTTGCAGAGCACAGGCTCCGGACGCACAGGCTCAGTGGCCATGGCTCACGGGCCTAGCTGCTCCGCGGCATGTGGGATCCTCCCGGGCCAGGGCACAAACCCATGTCCCCTGCCTTGGCAGGCGGACTCTCAACCACTGTGCCACCAGGGAAGTCCTGAAGTTTTCTTTTTTTGTGACATCTTTGTCTGGTTTTGGTATCAGGGTGATGGTGGCCTCGTACAATGAGTTTGGGAGTGTTCCTCCCTCTGCTATATTTTGGAAGAGTTTGAGAAGGATGGGTGTTAGCTCTTCTCTAAATGTTTGATAGAATTCGCCTGTGAAGCCATCTGGTCCTGGGCTTTTGATTGTTGGAAGATTCTTAATCACAGTGTCAATTTCAGTGCTTGTGATTGGTCTGCTTATATTTTCTATTTCTTCCTGGTTCTGTCATGGAAGGTTGTGCTTTTCTAAGAATTAGTCCATTTCTTCCAAGTTGTCCATTTTATTGGCATATCATTGCTTGTAGTAATCCCTCATGATTCTTTGTATTTCTGCAGGGTCAGTTACTTCTTTTGCAATTCCAATTCTGTTGATTTGAGTCTTCTCCCTTTTTTTCTTGATGAGTCTGGCTAGTAGTTTATCAATTTTCTTTATCTTCTCAAAGAACCAGCTTTTAGTTTTATTGATCTTTGCTATTGTTTCCTTCATTTCCTTTTCATTTATTTCTGATCTGATTTATATGATTTCTTTCCTTCTGCTAACTTTGGGGTTTTTTTGTTCTTCTTTCTCTAATTGGTTCAGTGGCTTGTGTAGGCTTCCTGGTGGAGGGGCCTGGTGCCTGTGTTCTGGTAAATGAGGCTGGATGTTGTCTTTCTGGTGGGCAGGACTGAGTCCAGTGGTGTGTTTAGGGCTGCCTGTGAACTTATTATGATTTTAGGCACCCTCTCTGCTCATGGGTGGGCTTGTGTTCCTTTCTTGCTAGTTGTTTGGCATGGGGCGTCCAGCTCTGGAGCTTGCTAACCATTGTGTGTAGCTGGGTCTTAGCGCTGAGATGGAGATCTCTGGGAGGGCTCTCACTGATTGATATTATGTGGGCCCAGGAAATATCTGGTGGTCCAATGTCGTGAACTCAGCTCTTCCACCTAAGATGCTCAGGCTTGACACCTGGCTGGTCAGCCACATGGCTCAGAAAGGGAGAAAAAAAGAAAGAAAAAACGATTAAAAAATAATTAAAATAAAAAATTTTTTAAGAATTATTAAAATACAAAAATAAAAAAGTAATTAAAAAAAAGAAGGGAGCAACCCAACCAATAAACAAATCCACCAGTGATAACAAGCACTAAAAACTATACTAAGGTAAACATAAATCAGGAACAAGTCATTCACAGACAGCAAACCCCACATCTACAGTTTTTCCCAAAGTCCACCACCTCAATTTTAGGTTGATTCATTGTCTATTCAGGTATTCCACAGATGCAGAGTTCCTCAAGTTGACTGTGGGGATTTAATCCACTGCTCCTGAGGCTGCCTGGAGAAATTTCCCTTTCTCTTCTTTGTTTGCACAGCTCTAGGGGTTCAGTTTTGGATTTGGTCCCCCCTCTGAGTGTGGGTTTCCCTCAGACTTCTGTTCCCACCCAGACAGGATGGGGTTAAAGCAGTGGCTGATTAGGTGGCTCTGGATCACTCATGCCAGGGGAGGGAGGGGTATGGTAGTTATAATTGGAATGTGGGGCAAGCTTGTGGTGGCAGAGGCCCACGTGACGTTGCAACAGCCTGAGGTGTGCTGTGTGTTCTCCCGGGGAAGTTGTCCCTGGATCACGGGACCCTGCCAGTGGCGGGCTGCACAGGCTCCAGAGGCAGGTGTGGATAGTGACCTCTGCTTCCACACAGGATTCTTGGTGGCTGCAGCAGCAGCATTAGCATTTCATGCCCGTCTCTGGTGTCCGAGCTGATAGCCGTAGCTCACCCCTGTATCTGGAGTTCGTTTAGGCAGTACTCTGCCTTCTGTGGGCAGACAGAGAAGGAATCCCTTCTCTTCACGCACCCCAAAACAATGGTCTCTTGCCTCTTACGCAGGTCCAGACTTTCTCCCGGACTCCCTCCCAGCTAGCTGTGGTGCACTAGCCCCCTTCAAGCTGTGTTCACACAGCCAACCCCAATCCTCTCCCTGGGATCTGACCTCCCAAGACCCAGCTCCCAGCCCTCACCCGCCGGGGCAGGTGAGCAGACAAGCCTCTCAGGCTTGTGAGTGCTGGTCAGCACTGATCCTTTGTTCAGTAATCTCTCCGCTTTGCCCTCTGCATCCCTGTTGCTGCGCTCTCCTCCGTGGCTCTGAATCTTCCCCCACCCTGCCCACTCCCCATCTCTGCCAGTGAAGGGCCTTCCTAGTGTGTGGAAACTTTTCCTCCTTTGCAGCTCCCTCCCAGAAGTGCAGGTCCCATCCCTATTCTTTTGTCTCTGTTTTTTCTTTTTTCTTTTGCCCTACCCAGGTACGTGGGGATTTTCTTGCATTTTGGGAAGTCTGAGGTCTTCTGCCAGCATTCGGTAGGTGTTCTGTAGGAGTTGTTCTACATGTAGATGTATTTTTAATGTGTTTGTGGGGAGGAAGGTGATCTCCACGTATTACTCCTCCACCATCTTGAAGATCCCAATTTGTAGATTTTTTTTTGATGTTCATTCTAATTAGTGTGAGATGATACCTCATTGTAGTTTTGATTTGCATTTATCTAATAATTAGTGATGTTGAGCATCTTTTCATGTGCACTGTGGCTATCTGTATGTCTTCTGTGGAGATGTGTCTATTTAGATCTTCTGCCCAATTTTTGGGGGGGTTGTTTGTTTTTTGGTGTTGAGCTGCATGAGCTTGCATTTACCATCGCATCAAAAAGAATATAATACCTAGGATTAAACCTACCTAAGGAGACAAAAGACCTGTACTGAGAAAACTATAAAACACTGATGAAAGAAATCAAAGATGACACAAACAGATGGGGAGATATACCATGTTCTTGGATTGGAAGAACCTATATTGTCAAAATGATTATACTACCCAAAGTAATCTACAGATTTAATGCAATTCCTATCAAATTACTAATAGAATTTTTCACAGAATTGGAACAAAAAATTTTACATTTTGTGTGGAAACACAATAGACCCTGAATAGCCAAAGCAATCTTGAGAAAGAAAAACAGAGCTAGAGGAATCAGGCTCCCTGACTTCAGACTAAACTACAAAGCTATAGTCATCAAAACAGTGTGGTATGGGCACAAAAAACAGAAAGATAGGTCAAAGGAACAGGACAGAGAGTCCAGAGATAAACCCAAGCACCTATGGTCACCTAATCTATGACAAAGGGGGCAATAATGTAAAATGGAGAAAAGACTGTCTCTCTTTAATAAGTGGTTCTGGGAAAACTGGACAGCTACATGTAAAAGAATGAAATTAGAAAATTCTCTAACATCATACACAAAAATAAACTCAAAATGGATTAAAGACCTAAATTTAAGACCGTATACTATAAAACTCTTAGAGGAAAACATAAGCAGAACACTCTATGACATAAATCTCATCAAGGTCTTTTTTGATTCACCTCCTACAGTAATAAAAATAAAAACAAAATTAACAAATGGAAGCTAATTAAACTTAAAAGCTTTTGTGCAGCACAGGAAACCATAGACAAAACAAAAAGATAACTCACAGAATGGGAGAAAATATTTGCAAACAAAGCATCAAACTCTTCACAGTACAGAATAAAAATAACTCTAAAAATATAGGGTTTTATAATATATTAAAATTGTGGCATATACATCACTTTCCATATACATCACTTTCCAGTAAGATAGATAGCTATAGAGGTAGAGATAAACATAGTGCATCTAAATTAATGTGTTCTACAATTATTATTTTAAAATTTTAATGTCTTTAATAATGAAAACATAAGGCATGAAACCATAAAGTGAATGAGTCCCTTTCCCCTTATTTTCCTTCATATATTTGTACTTCTTCCCCAGCACAAGCATCTTTAGTCCTCACCTTGTCTCTCATGGACCTCCTTTAAGCCAGTGTAGCTCCCATGGCCAAGTCCCTTGCTCTAGATATTTCTTGACTCACTCTTTACATCAAATCATATTTATTGTGTGATTTACTCTCTCCCAGCACTTGATCCCAGCTTGCTGATAGGTAGTAAGTAAAAAAAAAAAAAAAAAAAAAAAAAAGCAAACAATGATTGAATGTTTGTGTCTACTACTTAAAACTGTTATACTGTTTTTTTTGTTTCTTAACTACCAGTTTAATCTTTGCCAGCACACCTGCAATTTTATCAACTGCAATTTTATCATGCAATCAATACATACTCATTAATGATTGCCTAGTACCCTAGCTTTACTTATGTTCCCCACCTGGCATTGAACATTTTCCCATCTTATCTTAGGATTGGTGGCTCCTGACCTGTGATCACATCTTGGGAATAATATTTACTTAAGGTGTTTGATCTACCTATTAAAGATTATTTTATTACATTGAATATTTCATTTTCCTTTTCTATTGTGTTCTACACTGTACTCCAGGTTGGATCTACTTCTAGTGCTCCTAGAAACACCAATCCAATTATTCCCCAATGTGTACTTTAGGAAGTAATATTTTGGTGTGAAATGGAATCAAATGGGAAGATTTCTATTTTCTCTTTTTAAAATCAGGTTTATTAAGGTATATTATACATATGATAAAGGTCATCCTTTTAAAGTATACAGTTGGATGAATTTTGACAATTGTACATAGTTGTGCAACTACTACCAAAATCAAAATATAAAATATCCAATGGCCCTGAGAAGTTTCCATGGGTCGCTTTGCAGTTAATCTTCTCTCCCCACTTTAGCCCCTGGCAATCATTAATCTGTTTTTATCCCTATACTTTCATCTTTTCTCAAACATCACATACATGGAATCATAGTATATAAAATTTTGTGTTTGACTTCTTTCACTTAGCATAATGCTTTTAACATTCATCCATTTTGTTGAATACCTCAGTATTCATTCCTTTCCATTGTTGAGTGGTACATCACTGTATTGATATGCCACAGTTTATCCATTCACCAGTTGATGGAATTTGGTGTCTCTTCTTGTGTTTGGCTATTATAAAAACAAACTTGCTGTGAACATTAGCATAGTTACTTGTGTGAACATATAATTTATCTTGGATAAATACCTCAGCTGGGTTTATTTTAAGTGTATTTATAATGTTAAAAGACACCGTCAAACTGCTCTCCAAAGTGGCTATATCATTTTACATTTCCTCCATCAATGTGTGTTTTAGTTACTCCACATTCTTACCAATACTTGGTGTTATCAGTTTGTTTGCCTGTTTGTTTGTTTCAGCCTTTCTAGTGTTTATACAGGAGTACCTTTGTGCGGTTTTAATATTTATTTTACTAATGACTAGTGATGTTGAGCATCGTTTCTTATTTATTATCCATATATCTTCTCTGAGGAATGTCCTGTTGAGATATTTCTACCTATTTTTAAGTTGTACTTTTTGTGTTCTTCTTGTTAAAAGTCTCTACGTATTCTACATTCATGTTTTTTATTATATATAGAATTTTTTGCCAATATTTTCTTCTAGTCTGTGGCTTGCCTTTTCATTCTCTTAGCAGTATGTTCCAAGAGCAGAAGATTTAATTTTAATGAAATCACATTTATCTTTTTTTTCCTTTATGGTTTGTGGTCTTTATTTCTTATTTAAGAAATCTTTGCCTACCCAATGTCACAAATCTCTGGGGTTTTTTTACTGTTTCCTTCTTAAAGTTTTATAAAAGTTTCATCTCCTATCTTTAAACCTGTGATATGTTTTGAGTTTCATTTTATGTATTATAAAGTTTAAGGTTTTACTTTTCTGCATATGAATTTCCAAGAAGAATAATTGACTATCAAATTGTGTATAACTTTCTATTGACCATATAAATTCTGTACTCTATTTTGTGTTACATTGATCTGTTTGCCAACACAACACTTGATTTTTGTAGCCTCAGATTAAGTCTTGAAATCAGATGAATCCTCCAACTTCATTTATCTTTTAAAAATATTGTATTATCTGTTCTAACTTGTTTGCTTTCCATATATATTTTTGCATTAGCTTTCAAGTTTCTAAAAGCTGCCTGGAATTTGATTGAACTTTTGTTGGTTTACAGAAAAGTTCAAACACTGCCTCAATCCAAAGAAATGCCTTTAGTGATAAAAATTCAAGGAACTACCTAATTAGAGAACATAAGGGTCTACCCTATTAGAGACGTATGAGAAACATGTGGGAATTATGTGGGCTTTTCATTAACTGTAACTAACAATAGAGTCAGCTTTTGTGTAAAGGTTGAGTACAAACCTGACATTTATAATCAATTAAAGAAGCTTGTCTTAGGAAATGCTAACTTTCAACAAGGTAGCTTGGTTTGCATGTTTATTCCAGCATAATTGTTAAAGAGACTACCTGTTCCATTATGGACCATGTGTTTATGTAGCCTCCAGATACCATTACATATATTGGCAAATCCCTAAAATGTTTTTAGAAAATGGAAGGTTTATTGATTCTAGAGGCAAAATTTATTACGAAATAGAAATATCTTTAACATTTCTGTTAGCATGACTATTGATGAAATATCCTTGAATTTTTATCCTCTTTTTCTAGTATTGACAATTCATGAAACAGAGAAAGTACACAAAGTTCTACTTTTGCAAAAATGGTTAATTTTTTAATAATAGGAGAATTACGGAAATATTATTTTTTGTATGCTTAAGAATCTTTTGAGTAATTATTATTACATTGTTTCTTAGCAATATATAGTGCTCATGTCTCCAGTGGGATCAAATACTAATTTTCTACCTTTATTCAAATGTCTAAGTAATTGTGCCAAAGTAACATATTTTAATAATAGAATAAAGTGGCAGGGTCAGTAGTGTATTATTATGCTAGTGGAAGGGAATGATGGTGGTGGTGGTGGTTATAATTAGCCATGTCAAGTATTAAAATTATAAACCAGATATATTAGAGTAATAATTCATTGTAAAATAAATGGTTAGAAGTTAGATACTAACAATTTCAGTGTTCAGAGTTTTCATCAATTTGTTTATTGATGGATAAAGAGACTCTGAGTTTAAAAAATTTAAAATTCACATTTCAGTACTCTAAGTTCTTTTTCCTAATAAGATATATTGTGGGGTAAAAAATAGAATGATTTGACATTTGCCTATATAGGTATCTTCACTTTTGGAAAGTTCACTTTATGCCACTTGTCTTTTACAAAAGACCTACGTTAGTACCTGTTTTTGCTAGCTGAAAGAAATCCAAAGGGGGGTTTAGGTTTTACCAAAAAAAGAAAAAGAAAAGTCAAAGAGCAAAAATAACGTTCAGCAGCAAGCCTTTATAGAGGCAGCACCAAGCACCTTCCTTGGGAACTACACTCAGCATCTCAATATCAAGCTGCCATAGGTTTGGAAAGTGTCTGTGAACATCTGTGTTTTACGTCAATTTGTTTTGTGCATCCATTAGCAAGATGTGCTTTAAGGTAATTGCTTCTTTGCTTTACAGACATTTCAGCTTACAAAAGTTTTCATAGAAATGCTCTACTTTGGGGTAGCAGGGTAAACCTGTATTCCAGACATCTATAATTTGCATTTACATTTAGCAGATGTTAACTGGACTCATGTAAATCAATATTCTTTTTGTCAAGGATCCTATCTGATCATCTCATAAGATAGTTCTCTTCGTGAAAGATTCAACCCAACCAACTTGGTTCCCAATTCTCTTAAAGCATGAAGTAATTGTATGAATTTTTTGTCATTAAATGCCATTTGCCAAATATTTCTACTTCTCATACAACTGAAATGATGCTGAGGATGACTCTTTGTGAAGTTGCTTCAGAATTTCTAATTTCAGCATCTGGTTGTTCTGATATTGGTTGAATTCTGTGGTTTTATGAGGAATTATTATTTTTTAAAATTGTGTTAACAGTATATAAGGAGACAATGACCTAAGCAAGTGGACTGGAAAAACACTTTTAGTCATCCTGACTATAGTAACAACTCTTTTTTGTCAGAAACAACAGATTTAGCCATTTTTATATATCATCTTTTTGTGTTGTTGTTTGATTGTTTGGTTTTCTGTTTTTAAATGGCTTGTTTGGTCATCAGTTTTCCTATACAAAGCCAAGTGATGCTTTCCACTTTCTTTTTTAGTTCTCTACATCAATTTGTCAAAAGTGTGTCTCAACTTTAATTGTTCAACCAAATACTGGCATTTTGATGTTGAGAATGCAGAGAAAGAAAATGATGAGCTATTATCACATTAGTGAATTAGTTCATTTAACTGAAAAATTAAAGTTTCTACATTACATTATTCTTTACTTGATTCCTTTGGCATTTTAGATATTCATCATAAATCAGAAAGAAAATCAATTTCCAAAATAATTTTGTAACATGGCAGAGCTCTTTAATCTTAGTAAACATTATCCATACAAGGTTTTCTAACAACTGGTTGGACTCAAATTACAGCTTTGTAATAAGACTTGTTCTATTGGATTTGCCTTATTTTTATCCACTGCTACATATAAAAAGAACAATTTGACACTAGGTAATTGATTTGTATGATTTATATAATAAAATTATTGTTCAGAGGAACATGACTAGGTTATTTAAAAACACCTTTTAGTTTTTAAAAAAAAAATTTATTTAATGAAATTCAAGATAAAGAACAAATGTATTTGACGTTTAAATTCAAAAAGGAAAATACCTCATGTGCTAAATGCACATTTAAAGAGAGTTGATTAAAATGTTAATAAAATGCCTACTAGTTAGTAAGAGGGAAAAGCTATTTATTTAAAAATAATTTGGAAAAAAAATAAAATAAAAAATAATTTGAAAAAAAAAAAGAATATGGCAATTTACCAAGTGCTTCATGATGTTGTGGGATATATGATTACTTTTTTAAAAAAAATCTGTAACAGGGCTTCCCTGGTGGTGCAGTTGTTGAGAGTCTGCCTGCCGATGCAGGAGACACGGGTTCGTGCCCCGGTCCGGGAAGATCCCACATGCCGTGGAGCGGCTGGGCCCGTGAGCCATGGCCACTGAGCCTGCGCGTCCTG
>NW_006774345.1:674042-679606 GCF_000442215.2 Lipotes vexillifer | reverse complement strand
GAAAAAAAAAAAAAAAAAAAATCTGTAACATAACATTCTTGTTTATTCATAGTTTATGGAATAAGGATACTGATACACCCCAGTTTAAACTATTCATACTTCCTTGGAACCATTCTGTATAATGTTTTTGAAATCTCCATGTAGTATCTATTGGACTGACTTATTAATTAACTATTATCTGAGAAGGACCATTTAACATGGAGACAAATAAGCATTCTGAAAGAACACAAGACTGAAGTGCCAGTTCTGAGTTCCATTATAGCTCTTCCCACTCACTCACCAAGTGACTTAGGAAGTTTATTTCAATGAAAGTAAAGTTGACATTTAGGAGGTAATTGCTATGTTCTAGACACTGTGCTGGGTTCTTTGTGTTTTTTATTTGATTAAATATTAATAAATATCCTGAAATATGGATTATTCCCATCAGTTTACAGATGAAGAGGTCATGGCCAAAGATCAAAAAGCTAGTAAGTGGCAGAGTCAGGAATCAGCTTCAGATCTGTCTGACGCACATTCATGTTCTCAACTACTAAGCCATACTGACCCTTAAGTTGTATATTTCAATTTGTACATCTTTAAAATGAGGACATAATTTCTATTGTATCTACTCATAGAATTTTGTTGTAGATTTTAATTTTGTGAAAATGTATCCTTCCTTTCCACCCCAATGGTAGCAGGTTTGTCTTGTGATGTACTTTGATTAATGGCTTTTGAGTGGATATGACAGCATACCACAAATGAACAAAAGCTTTAATGCAAATTCAGCTTGGTCTGTCTTGTGCTTTTGCCCTCTGCCACAAGAATAGAATATCCCAGATAGAAGCTGTTCCTTTAGCCTGCATCATAGAATGAAATGTCACGTGGAGCATACCTTCAGTTAAACCCATAGACCTATAGCAGAGACAAGAGACAAACTGCAAGCTTCATGAAATGTGAGAAAGAAATAGATATTTGCTTATGTAAACCACTTTGATTTATTGGGTTGTTTGTTATCCAGCCAAAACTGACTAATATAGGTTGATATAATGATCAACTGTTAAAATGAATATAATATTATTATTTAAGTAGATGGTTATTTTCTCCTTGAGAAGCATCCACCTGAACAACTGCAAAAGTTTGGTTTTTAATGGATGACAAAATAGTGTCATTTATTATCACAGTTGGGAAGAAATAATTTTCTTAATTCATTACTGAGTCTTAAAATGTCAACATCCTAAGTATCTATGTTTATTACCATAAATAATATATTTATAAAAAATTCCCAAAGAGTTCCAAGTAAAATTACTGCTGCATCTGAAAAACATTATTACATCCTGAAATGAAATCTTCAGAATGATGCAATTTAAAGGTATTCTTTTTCTGGTCATTTCCCTCAGAATTGATTTGGGAAGAGTTTATATTTGCTTATGACAAGATTTAGTTATAATTATTAACTAAAGGCTTAATGAGGACTTCCTTGGTGGCGTAGTGGTTGAGAGTCCGCCTGCCGATGCAGGGGACACGGGTTCGTGCCCCGGTCCGTTCCGAGAAGATCCCACATGCCACGGAGCAAAGAATTAATGAGATGATCTGATATTAGACCTTTGAAACTTTCCTCAATTTTATTAAATGTCTAGTTGTACTACAATTTTATCCATAAACTTTCAGTGACATGAAGGAAAGGTTTGTGTGTTTTTCATCTTCATATTTCCTGTTTGTTGCAAAAGCTGATCCAGAGAAAGCATTTAATAAATGGTAAAAATAGGTATTATTACAATTCAGAAATCCTAATTTATTAAAGCAAGTATCAAGGCATTAGAGAACCTTGCCCATCTATGTTTTTATGCCTTTTCAGTAACCTAGTAGTCATAAACTCTATTTCTATATCACTTGGCAATTTACAAAGCACTTCATATGCCTCATCTTATCCAGGTTTTACAACTATGTGAGCTGTGTCTACTTCTGATTTACATAGAGGGACTCAGAGTTGTTGCCCAAAATCACATTTAGTAGGTGTTAAAATCAGGATTGATCAACTTCTTACTCCATAGCTTATGTTCTTTCTTCTCCGTCATTCTGCTTAGAAAGTGAATACTGAGGCAGGAAAACAAATCAGAAAAAATAGAAATATTTCTGTCTTATGACCTTTTTCATTATCTAGCAAATTGAGAAATTTATGGTTTGAAAATATACTCATAGACTAGCTCTAATTTTGTAAACTCTACAGATTATACTTCTAATATGAAACAAAAATTGAGTATATTTTACAGGAATTCTAGAGAATCTCAAAGTAAATGCCAATGTTATTTGTATAAGCTTTACAAGTGTTAGAAAATTTAAGGATAAAATAAACCTAAGAGAAGAACAAATATCTTAAAGAATCTCAAATCAGAGTATTCAGTTAGGAAGGACAAAAACCTATTTGCATAATCTTGTTAAAATGATCACCTAATTTTGCTTATCATACATCCAAATTATATTTAACTCCTTGAATACGTGTCAAAATATGTTAATGCCACTAATATACTAAATAATACAAAACTTTCTGAAGATAAGTATGACTTTTTCTAAAATTAGATTGTTAGGTTAAACTCTGATAAAATATTTCATTTCTTTATAGAGATATCATTAATTTTAAAGAAGTACTTGTCAATTTACAAGTATTTATTGAGACTCCCTTCTGTTCATTACTTTGTAGATAGAAGAGATGTCCAGATTGTGGTAGGAAACCTTAAGTTGGTCCCCAATGATTCCTGCTTCCTGGTGTCTGTATCCCTGTGTAATCCCTTTCTCTCAAATATAAGTGGGACCTAGTGACTTTCTTCTCACAAATAGAATAGTGAAGAAACTTTGGGTTGTCACTTCCAAGATTAAATTACAGAGACTCTGGCTTCCATCTTTGGCATCATCTCTTACTCAGTTTTTCTCAGAGCCCTCACTCTGGGGAAGACAGCTGCCATGTTGCAAGCTGCCCTATGGAAAGGCCCAATTGGCAAGAAACTGATGTGTGTGGTCAATCAGTGATTACATGAAACCTGGCAACAGCCCTGGGTATAAGTTTGGTTGCAAATCTTCCCATAATTGAGGCTTGATATGACCAATGACTCCAGCCCCAGCTGACACCTTGGAGACTGCAGCCTCATGAGAGACTCTGAGCCATGAGAAAACCTGAGCTGAGCCAGAGGCACCCAGCAAAGCCAAATTCAGATACTTGACAGACAGATACTGTGAGATAATAAATGTTTGTTACTTAAGCCACTAAGTTTGGGGGTAATTTTTTATGCAACAATGGAAAACTAATACATAGGGCATATTCCATCCTCACAAGATCTTAATAATAAATTAAGATTTTAATGAAACATTACACAGAAGTCCAAAAACTGATGACATAAAATGGGTGGATAAATGCAAAGGGGGTAAGACTACAGTCAAGCCTCAACAACTAAATTCTTTAATTGATTATTTACTTGTTCCTGAAATTGGAGAAAAGGATTTTATGTAATGTTTTAAACTTTCATCTTTATGCATATTATTATGTCATTAATGATAATAATCACTTTCTGTTAACCACTGGAACATGCTGGTATATGAATAGAGTTCATGTTAGAATTAGTTTGGAAGACCAGCATGTCCTTTGTGATTTCACAGTATCTGGCCTTGCACAGGAGATAAAATTAAGATCTACAGATTTAAGGTAGTACAAATTCCTCCTTTAAGTGAACATCTGCTATTATTTTATTGGTCTGGATCTATTTTTTCTTGTCATAAAATATGAATTGAATTTTCTTGAGCAGCTAGCTCTAGAAGTGGGCTCTGATTGCGTAATTAGTCAATTATCATATTCCTTCTCCTTGGCTCTCTTAGTTCACCCAGTTTGGGCCAATAGGAACCAGGCCCAAGACCCTCTTAACTGAAGGAGAGAATCAGTTTCTTTCCTCTGTCTCACCCTCTCTCTCTCAATTTCTTTCTGTCGTCTTGAATCCAAAAGTGCATACACTGGAGCTATTCCGGGTGTCATTTCACTACATGAAGTCTGAGAATGAAGCCAACACAGCAAAGAGAGCAGAGTTGATAGGAGAGGGAGAGAAATCAGGCCCTGGTGCTCTTGCAGTGTCAAGAGGCCAACTCAGATTTTGGGATTCCCAATGAAAAAGCCAATGGATTCCCACTCTGCTTAAGACAGTGTCTTTGAGTATTTATTTATTTACATTTCATTCACTCAGTTTATTCATTTATTCAACAGAATTTACTCTGAGTGCTTATTCTTTGCAAGTATGTATCCCAATTGTTATAGGAATTAAATGTGTATAGGACTAAGTACCCATACTCAAGATCCAATAGAGAAAGAAGATGTGCCCATAAATATTTCTTTTATCTGGAAGTGTGCAATGAATACCATATATTTTCCTTCTTCTTTACTTCTAATGTTTTCAGTTTTGGTTATAATCCTTACCTGTTGATAAACTCTGCTGCAAACTGCCTGCCCCCTCACTAAACCTCCCTTACCATCTCTCTTACTTCATGTCCTACCACTCTGCCCTTGGCTGACTCCACTCCAGCTCTTACTGGAACACGTCCATCAAACCACAGTCTCAAGGTCTTTGCACCTGATCTTTCCTCAGTCTGGAATTCTTTCTCCACAAAATCCACAGGGCTTGCTTCCTCATATCTTTCAGGTTATTTCTCAAATGTCACAGTTAAATAAGGCAATACTTGTCCCCCTTCAAAATTGATTGCCCCCTCATACACACTACATATCTCTTTTCCTTGGCTTTTATTCCATTGCATTTATCAGCATTTGACTATGTTATATAGTCTATATTTCCTCTCCACTTTGATTTTATTTTATGACCTCCACCAGAAAATAAGCTTCATGAGGGCAGGGATTTCGAGGAGACTGACACAGAAGCAGACACTATGCCTGGGTGTAAGGATAGAATATGATAGAAAAACAACTAATATAACCCAGAGAATTGGGGGAAACTCTGAAAAAGCCTGAGCCTGATTACTAAAGAATGAATTTCAGAGGGCCAATCCAATGTCCAGAATATAACAACTGCAGCACTGGTCTGTCAACAGAGCTCAACGTTTCTATCATGCCTTCCATCAACCAGCATTTTCACTGGTCTCCTTTTCCCAAATATATGAAATCAGAAGTAAAAACCTATCAAGTTTTATTTTCTCATAAGACTCAGAGAAGAGGATGGTCTCATTCCTTTTGGCTTAATGCTTTACCTCTTCTAGGAATACAAATTCATTTAAGCCTGAGATATTTCTTTCAACCCCATATTGTTTTGATTATTGGCTTTTCAATATGAAATAAAACTTATTTATGAATACAGAGAAAAATTTTAAGCAAGACAATATAGTTAATTTAAAAATAAGAGTCAGGCTTCCCTGGTGGCACAGTGGTTGAGAGTCCACCTGCCGATGCAGGGGACACGGGTTCATGCCCCGGTCCGGGAAGATCACACATGCCATGGAGCGGCTGGGCCCCTGGGCCATGGCCGCTGAGCCTGCGCATCCGGACCCTGTGCTCTGCAACGGGAGAGGCCACGACAGTGAGAGGCCCGTGTACCGCAAAA
>NW_006774345.1:672638-673997 GCF_000442215.2 Lipotes vexillifer | reverse complement strand
AAGAGTCAGGACTTCCCTGGTGGCGCAGTGGTTGGGAGTCCGCCTGCCAATGCAGGGGACACAGGTTCGATCCCTGGTCCAGGAGGATCCCACATGCCGCCGAGCCACTAAGCCCATGCGCCACAACTACTGAAGCCCACTTGCCTAGAGCCCATGCTCCACAACAAAGAGAAGCCACCGCAATGAGAAGCCCACACACCTCAATGAAAAGTAGCCCCCTCTCACCACAACTAGAGAGAGTCTGCATGCAGCAATGAAGACCCAACACAGTCAAAAATAAATAAATTAAATAAATAAATTTTAAAAAAGATAAACTGAGGCATATTAAACATTTTTAAAAATTTAGAAAAATAAGTCATACTTGTTTGTCATAAACTCATAGGACTGCTAGTTTTTAATTTCAATTATTTTTGCAAATTGGAGTTTTAAAATTACGTTAGCAAAACTATGCAACTCAAACTTCTGGTTTCCCGCTCCATATGTAAGGATTTTGGAAGTTGCCACTCCAGCCTAACAGCAAGGAAAAACCTGAACAGACTGAAAAATCAACAACTCTTCTTGGATCTATAAGAGAGGGGAGAACACAGGCAAACTATATATATATATATATATATATATATCCTCTCTCCTCACCCAGTTCCTCTTAGTTCTATCATCTTGATTAGTGTGGTACATTTTTTAAAATTGATGAGCAAGTATTGGCACATGATTATCAACAAAAGTTCATAGTTTATGTTAGGGTTCACTCTTTGTGTAATACATTCTGTGGGTTTTAACAAACATATGATGTTATATATCCACCATTAGAGTACAATATAGAATATTTTCACTGCCATAAAAATCCCCTGTGTCCCCTCCTATAGTCTTACTTAAGGAAAAAAATCTGTATATCCTTTTAATAAGTTTTTCAGGCAGTTATTAAATATTTGCTTTTACCAACACCCTTCTTCCGACTGCCTCTGGAAAAGCCAACCAGATATGATATATATAGAAAAGAGTATGTGTGTCACCTGGTGGAGTGTGGGGAGAGAGTGTTTGTTTGTTTGCTCTCTTACAACTGGACAATTAAAGAGCCAAATGAAAAATAAGCAAAACTTATTAACTGCTCATAAAAGTATGAAAGTATTAACTACCAATAAAGTATTATGGAGGTTCACTAAGCCAGGTAGAAGCTAGAAATGACATCTGGGAAATACTATGCAAGTTTAACATAATTTTATAGGAATAGAGCAGTGACTCGATTATTAGGTTATAAGTTTAAAACAGCAGTTCTCTATCTTTGTTGTGCATCAAAATCACGTTAGGTACTTTTTTTTTTTTTTTGTGGTACGTGGGCCTCTCACTGTTGTGGCCTCTCCC
>NW_006774345.1:666769-672495 GCF_000442215.2 Lipotes vexillifer | reverse complement strand
CGGACGCGCAGGCTCAGCGGCCATGGCTAACGGGCCCAGCCGCTCCGCGGCATGTGGGATCCTCCCGGACCGGGGCACGAACTCGTGTCCCCTGCATCGGCAGGTGGACTCTCAACCACTGTGCCACCAGGGAAGCCCGGTACTTATTAAATTTAAACTTTGTGTTCAACTGTCAGAGAATCTAAGTATTGCTGATGTGGTGGCATCCAGAAATCTGCTATTGTTAACAAGAAAGTAATGATTCTGATTGAAGTAGTCCACAGACCAGACCAGAAGAAATAATCTTGAAAATGGGGCCAAACTTGAGCTCTCAGGCAGCTCTGCATAATTGCCCTGTGTAAAGGAACATATTTGTGCTCACTGTCAAAACAGACAGGTAGACATCACCTCACCAGTTGACCCTGGCCTACCCACTCACTGTGTATATGAATTCTAGATTATTTTACTGATGGTTTCCAGGAAAGTAAAGCTTCCCTCTCGAAAGCTGTTCCAGTATATAGTTGTCATTGTATTCAAGAAGTTGTCATGCTTATGTGAACTCTATTGTATTTTCTATGATTTGTCAATGTGTGCCTATTCTGTTTTGTTCATGACTCAGTGATGACTAACAAGTGACCTCCATTCTCCATGTGAAAACAATGATGGAACCAATTCCAATCATTTTCTTCTTTCAGATTAACTCTCTCCCACCACTTTAACCTTTCTTCAGAGTGCTTCTTCTCCATCCCTTGACTCATTTTTATTATCCACCAGATTCTTTTCATCATCTTAAAACTATTGAAGACTGACACAATAATCTGATTGTTACCAATGTAGAATATAGTAGAATGATTCTAGAACTCTGTAAGGGCAGCTTTCATACTGCTACTACTAGTGGTATTTAAATAGGGCTGTGTGGTTTACAAAATGTTTCCAGGTGCATTATTCTACTTATTAGATAACTGTGAGGTGGATTTTAGTACCTTAATTTTTTTTTTTTTTTTGTCGTACGCGGGCCTCTCACTGCTGTGGCCTCCCCCGTTGCGGAGCACAGGCTCCGGACGCGCAGGCCCAGAGGCCATGGCTCACGGGCCCAGCCGCTCCGCGGCATGTGGGATCCTCCCGGACCGGGGCACGAACCCGCGTCCCCTGCACCGGCAGGCGGACTCTCAACCACTGCACCACCAGGGAAGCCCAGTACCTTAATTTTATAGATGAAAAATATCTAGTCTTAGAAGTGGTAAAGGGCTCGACTCCAATTTATACGACAAATATGTAACATGCAAAATGTTTACTCAAATTCCCTGCACTCATTACTACTCCTGTATATTTCATTTTAATATGGGATAGCAGGAGATCAGTGAAATGGCAGATCTGACTGGGTGAGCGTCAAGAACAATAGTTAAGTTTCATACCTATCCATGAATTATTCTAGAATGCAAGCCAACAACTCTATTCTCACCACAGTCCTCCAGATGAAGTTTTGTTCAAGACTGGACTAGATCTTGTGCTATACTACTGCAATGGAATCACCTCCAATTCCCAACCAGGCTGCAGATTTATATTCTTGCTGGTCAGCTGTCTTTTTTTTTTTTTTTAATTAATTTATTTATTTATTTTTGACTGCGTAGGGTCTTCGTTGCTGTGCACGGGCTTTCTCTAGTTGTGGGGAGCGGGGGCTACTCTTTGTTGTGGTGCACGGGCTTCTCATTGTCGTGGCTTCTCTTGTTGCGGAGCATGGGCTCTAGGTGAGCGGGCTTCAGTAGTTGTGGCTCACGGGCTCTAGAGCACAGGCTCGGTAGTTGTGGCGCATGGGCTTAGTTGCTCCACGGCATGTGTGATCTTCCCGGACCAGGGTCCGAACCCATGTTCCCTGCATTGTTAGGAGGATTCTTAACCACTGCGCCACCAGGGAAGTCCCTGGTCATCTCTTTGAATGCACTGGGTAACAGAGAATTTTAAAGTTGTGTCTGAATTTAGTTCCACAGTGATGCACACTTTTTTCCTTCTCTGAGTCACTGTTTTTATTGTTTTAGTGAGGTTTACCCAGATAGAATTTACATACACAAAATTGTACTAAAATTCACCTTTCTTTGTGTGGCCTCCAATTAGTTTTGACAAATGCATGTAATAATCTAACCACCACAACTATCAAATGTAGAATATTTCCATCACCTCCCCCCACATCCTCTTATAACCCTTAATTGTCAAACCTCTGCTTTACCTCCACCTCTTGGAAACTAGTGATCTGATTTTAGCTACTATACTTTTACTTTTTTCAGATGTTACACAAATAAAATATGAAGTCTAATTTTTTTTTTTTTTTTTTTCCTTGCATTATGCGGGCCTCTCACTGTTGTGGCCTCTCCCATTTGCGGAGCACAGGCTCCGGACGCGCAGGCTCAGTGGCCATGGCTCACGGGCCCAGCCGCTCCGCGGCATGTGGGATCTTCCCGAAACGGGGCACGAACCCGCGTCTCCTGCATCGGCAGGCGGACTCTCAAGCACTGCGCCACCAGGGAAGCCCATGAAGTCTAATTTTTGAGTCTAATTTCTTTCACTTACCATAATGCTTTGGAGATTTGTTTGTATTATTGGGTTTAGTGGTAGTTTGTTTTTTTAAACTTCTGAGTAATATTCCTTTACTGATGGACACAGTTTATTTCCGGTTTTTGATGTTATGAACAAAGATGCTATAAACATTCATGTATAGGTGTTTGTGTAGACATATACTTCTTTCTCGTTCAAAAATAGCTATGAGTGGTATTGTAGGATTATCTGGTAAGTGTATGCTTAACTTTATAAAAAGTGCCAAACTGTTTTCCAAAGTATCTGTACCACTTTGCATTCCTACCAGCGATGTAAATGGGCTCCAGTCTCTCATCACGTTCACCAACACTTGTATGATTTGTTTTTCTGTTTTTAACTTTAGCCATTCCAGTAGATCTGTAGTAAACTTTGGTTTTAATTTGCATTCCCCTAATGATAAGTGATGTTGGGCATATTTTCATGAGCTTATATGACATCTATCTCATCTTTGGTGAAGTGACTTTTCAAAGCTTTTGTCCCTTCTTTAGTTGAGATTTTTTTCTGAGCTTAGAGTTTTAAAAGTTTTTATACTAAATACAAGTATTTGTATCAAATATGTATGGCAAGTATTTTATCTCAGTATATGGTGTAACTTTTTTACTTTCTTAATAGTATCTTTCAAGGAAAATTTTTTTGTTTTTTAGTTTTGTGAAGTTAAATTTATCAAAAAAATTTTTGGCAGTTCATGATTTTTGTTCTCTAATATATGATTATGTTATCTTCTAAAAGTTTTATTGTATTAGTGTAGCTTTGTGATATATTTCAAATTACCTTTGTTTTGGCATATAGATATCCAGTTTTTCCAGCATCATTTTTTGAAAAGACTGTTCTCTCTCCATTACCATGACATCTTTATTGAAAATCAAGTGATCATTGTGTAGCGGGGTGGCCCTTATTTCTGGATGCTCTCTTTAGATTTATTGATCTACATGAATAGCCTCTCACCAATACAACACTATCTTGATTACTATAGCTTTATAGTATATCTTAAAATCGGATAATGTGAGTTCTTTCATGTTTTGACTATTTTTTATTACTTCATATGAATAAATTGAACATGGTGAAAGAGAAAGCACAGAACAAAAGTGCAATGCAAAAAAAAAGTAAAAATGAAACAAAGGAAATACTGTTAGACAAGAAATACATCCTCCCATTCGGTTGAATCATATTATGTCAGCTGTTCCCCCCTGATTTCCAAGGGTCTTGATACTTAATCTGTATTATTTTCTGATAAATGCCTCTGGACAGTTATTTTATCTTAGTAACTTGGAACATCTTAATAAAGCTAAGTTAAAGAACTTAGATGGAATTAAAAGTGTACAGTTTATATAAAGCAAAAGTATACCATTTTTTTCAAATACAAAATATATAGAATGTTCACGCATTAACATTGTAAACCTGTTAGACACCAGTATTCCTCATTACTGCATGTTCTTCTATTTACCTGCTATCTGTGTACGACATGTCAGGACAATGCTACCATAACACTGTTACTTAACAGTCAAGATAAATACAACAAAGATGGTGAGATTCTGACAATCTGAAAACAGTCTTACTGATGGAGAAAAGGAATCCTTATGTACCTTTTCAGTATTTGGGAACTATTTTACACATTTGGGGAAGAGGTGGCCAGAGCAGAGAGGAAAAATCACTAGTGTCCTGTAGTTATTCCTCAATGGTACAAGTGGGACTTCTTAATGTCTTTGAGGATGATTCTGATCATCAGTTAGGTTTGAGAACTATAGACCCTCTGCTAAGGCCCCATTACCCTTCCCATCTTGCCAGTCTTGTAATGTATTCACTTATTTATTTTTATTCAAAGAAAAACAAAATTATATAAACAAATATATGTTAATGCAACATTATGTGAAAATATGCTCATAGCTTTTTGGATTCTAAATACAGATAATCCAGCGTGAATATTCATGGTGTAGTTAACTGGACTGCATATTCTGATTTGCACTGAAAATTGATGGAGATAAATGAAACAGCCTTGCATACAAATTCTTTTGACTACTTGCTTTCAACATCCTATTGCTTTCCAGCCCTATTTAGCTCCATTTATATTGCCTTTTGCATACGAGTGAAAATCATCCACAATATTGTAAATACATGTTAGAGATATAATCCATTAGTCCATGCCACAAGTGAGGAAGAGGAAAACAGATCACAAACTAAAAAAATGCATCAGTGGACATGAATCCATTAGGAAGGTGGAGGGTGGGGTCTTCTTATGACTGAAATGTACAAAATCAGTGTCATTTTTCTTAAGACTAGGTAGTCAAAATGACATAACTCTGATGCATTATAAAGATGAAGTCCAAGTTGACCAAAAGGTAACCAAAAAAAAAAAAAAAATCTTTGCCAGTAACCAAACTAAAAACTAAGTAAGAACTATTTAGTCTTTTTTTTTTAACATGAATTTTGTCTGTTTTATTTGTCCTTACATTCCCACATCCAGAACAGTGCCTTGCATACAGAAGGTGCACAATAAGTATTTTTCTAAATGAATCCAGACCTGTTTTATTGCAGATAATGCTTCTTTTCTTTGCCTCCAGTTATTCCATTTACAAAGTATTTTCCCAAGATCTCTCCATAACTCTCAGAGATGTCATTTTCATTTTAGAGTTAAAGTTCAGAAGAGAAGTGACTTACCCCAGGTCATTCAGTCAGTGGCAGAGCTGAACTTCAAACCTAGATCTCCAGGGCCAGAAAGCCTCAATGTCCACAGCACTCCCAATAACCTGTCCCACAGTAGGAAAGCAGTGAAGAAGCCAGTCCCACAACGCAGAGCAGGCTGGTTCCCAGAAGAGTTACTCTGCATGGACACTAGGTGGCGCCCATCCACCAAGTAGTTACCCTAGTCTTTGATAGCAACTTGATAAGGTAAAAAAAGTTTATCAGAAACCAAAGTTTGAACCATCAGTTTCATTTGCTTCCAACTGCCCTGCCTTTCCTTCATTGACCACTTGATCTTTGGGTCTCAGTTTCCCTTCTGTCAAATGGGAATATTAACAGGTACTTCCTAACCAGGTGATACGTTATGGTGCCCATGCACAGGCCATATTCAACAAGCATGTGTCCTACTTTTTCCGACAGGGCCCAGGGTAATCTCCAGCTGTACAAAATTCTTTTTAGCCCTGCACATTGCCAGAGAA
>NW_006774345.1:660186-666759 GCF_000442215.2 Lipotes vexillifer | reverse complement strand
AGGAATGAGAAGGAAAATCCTTTTTGTTGATCACCTACTGTGTTGGGTGGGAAAATGACCTCCATATCCTAATCCCTGGAGCTTGTGAATGTTACTTTATGTGGCAAAGGGGGGGGGGGCTCTTTTGCAGATGTGATTAAATTAAGGATCTTGAGATGGGGAGATTATCCTGGATTATCGGGTGGACCCTAAATACAATCGCGTGTATCCTCAGTAAGAGGAAGACAAAGGGAGATTTACACAGACAGAGCAGAAGGCATAGGTGTGGCTTCAAATCAAAGAATACCAGCAGCCACCAGAAGCTAGACAAGGTCAGGAACAGATTATCCCCTAGAGCTGCCAAAGGGAGTGCAGCCTGGCCCACACCTTGATTTTGGTCCAGTGAAACAGGAGCAGAACTGCAACCATGGGGCAGAGGCACGGTGGAAATCCCACCTATGAACTGGGTTCAAGATATGCTGGAGGCAGGGAAGGGGGCACACTACTGGGGACACCCAGACTTTAGGTCTGCTCACCAACCATGGTGATTCCAGAGGGTGCTGTCTAGAGATGTCTTTGAGCTCCTTTCACACACACAGAGACTGTCTTGCCCCAGACTCTGCCAGAGGAGTGAAGGGGTTGGTAGGGGGTGGAGGGGTTGGTAGGGGGGCACGTGAACCCAGCATCTCTGCATCCTCTTTCCCACGGCACCCCTCCCTCCACTGCTGCTGATTGGAAGAGCACCATCATGCTGTGGGTCAGAGGTCTGTTTAGGCAGGAGATAGATCTGAGATTTACTCAGTGTGTTATTTTGGGCTACTTAAGGAACTATTTAGTCTCGATCTTTTATTTATTTATTTATTTATTTATTTATTTTATTTTTTTATTTTTTTTTTGCGGTACGCAGGCCTCTCACTGTTGTGGCCTCTCCCGTTGCGGAGCACAGGCTCCGGACACGCAGGCTCAGTGGCCATGGCTCACGGGCTGCCGTCCCGGACCGGGGTGCTACCCGTCGGCAGACTGACTCTCAACCACTGCGCCACCAGGGAAGCCCTTGATCTTTTATATTTAATACCTAGGTAGTTGAAACCCAAATGTTCTTTTAATGGTTTCTTTTATAATTTATGGACTTTAACCTTGGATTGATCCTTCTGAGTCAGAGACACAATTTTTTATAAATTTTGATTTAAAAAATCATCCTTAAATAAGCTTCTCTTAATTCATTTCCTTCCTATAGTTTGTTACATTGACTTTAAGATTATTCTAAATTATTTTTATAAGAAAAGGTTTCAAATTGATTACATTTCACTTAGTATTTCATATTTTTGCTTTAAGTGTCTAAATATTGTATATCTTTGATTACCTTCTTGCAACCAAGTCAAGTCCTACCCTAGCTGGCTTAGTATGGCATTATAGTGATGGAAACGTAGTCCAGATTGTTGTTAAAAAACAACCTATTGCTGCCACCTACGGCAAGTATCAAATAAGCAAATGTTTTTCAGTGTCTTCAAGAACCACATACTACTGGAATCACATACACATTATTGGACAGAGCAACATGAAAGATAGGTAGGCCATTCAGCCTTTGAAAGTCAGAATGACTTTCATCCTGAACCATATGGTTACTGAATTTCAGCATATCACATTTTCCTTTCAAAATGATTTCTAAGTATTTCTCTAAATGGAAGTAATGATGATTCCAAATTGAAATTCTGTAAAATAAATTAGAGCTTTAAATAAATTTATTGGACTTTGGAACTTATGATAATGGCTTGGCTCAGGTTTAAGACAAAAATAAGAATCTGTCCTTTAAGCTATGATCTTTGAATTTCTGTTTTATTTAGATGTGTTCAATTTTCACTCCAAAAGTAAATTTAAAGGTGCTTGATTTTTCTAATGTCTTCCTGCTTAAAGATTACTAGCATTTTCAGCTGAGGAAAACACACTGGATTTTTCAGTTTTTCACCATCTATATTATTTTTTAAATGAAAACCTTAAAATGGAAGAGCAAAACCAAAACAAAGCAACAACAAAAAAGACTTATTATTAGATGGGTGATTTAGCCAAAGGTTTGAGTAGAATCTTAAGGTTGATGGATGATCTCTAGACTATTTTTCCTTAGATATTTCATAATCTGGGACTATATTCAGGCCTAACTGCCCTACCTAACTTCCATACCATTGACGCAAATATTCTAACTAAGAAAAAAATGAAATCAGCTGCTAAAAACACATTTTAAGAGCAAGAAAAACAGTTTCTTCTCCCTTTACTGAAAATATAGTTGGAGTCCACAAAATCCCTGGCTTAATAAATAATAAGGAAGCTTCAGCAATTCTACAGGACTAGTGTCAGTAAGGACATAGTGAATGACCTTTATCACTGACTCTTGAATTCAGGCCTACAAGGTCTTAGATAAAACTTTCTTTTCACCTTCCCAACATTCTAGAGCACTCTTATCTGTACCCATTACTCTCTATCTTCTCTCTTGACTTTTCAAAGTCCCTAGGGTAAGGTATCATCTAGGATTTCTTTGCACTACGTTATTTCCCACTAATGTTTCTTCTTTCTACTTCCCCTTAAAATTGAAATGCTAGTTTTTGTAATAATTCATTCACTCTTTGGTGGTATTACTAAACCTGGTCTATGCATTTTTCTATCATCCTATCTCACTGATTCTAACATGCATATTTTTTTCATTTAGTAGCTTCTGAATTTACATCTTATATTTGATGTGTATAATTGACATAGTAATGTTTTGTTTTGCTCCCCTAAATGACGTTACTGTGTCAGTTGTGTTTCTTTCAATGGTATCATGGAATAAAAGAAATATGTTTACCTAAATATTATTTCTGTAACACTAGTGGTATACGAGTGATTCTAGATGAGGCATTAATGAGCATTCTATTTCATGTTAATAGCTGTGTGTGTATTTTAATGTAGGATAGGAAAAGTAAAAGATTCACTTGAAACCCTTGACTTTACAGGCATTACTACTTAGGGTAAAACTAAGTTAAAAATTGATTGGATTCAAAGAAAAACCCAAAGTAAGTAATACTACAGGAACTACAGATGAGTCAGGAAAATCATGTCTCATAAGGACAAGGGATGTGCCTTATTCATCTTTGGATCCCTGGGGCTTCATAATTAGCACAAGCTTATTGAATTTCTTTGAAGACTGAATATTTATCTCATTGAAGTTAGATTATGTGACAAAAAATTTACCCCAAAGACTGAGGTATTTAACCTATGAAAATTGTTTTTCAGGAATAGATGTGTTCTAAAACAGAAGCTTATGATTCTGAATGATTTTAATTAGTAGAAAAATAAATATGTGATATCTAAGTGTGTGGAAGGTGTTGACTGTTTCCACCACCACCACCAGCTTTGCGCATTCATTCCTCTGCACACCTGAAGGCAGAAGTCATTCTCATTATACTCCTTCTGTAGAAGGCCTGCTCACCCCTATTTAAAAACCTGAGGATTAGAGTAAAGCAGAAGTGTCTAAACTGTTATGTTTCATGAATACCTTTTCACTATGTGATACATAGAGTAGAATACAGGTTTAACACTTGGGTTGTTTGTTAGGGTTAGGGGTTTGATTTCCCTCTACCTTGGCACTTGTCTCTCCTCACTCTGTATATAGGGTTTAATGCCAAGGGTTTGAGCTCCAGGAGGATGACATTATGGGTTGATATGTTTTTCTATCCCTTTGGGAATCTTGGCAAGGGACTATAAGAACGGATTCTGGAAATACTCCCCGTGCATCTGCAAGTTTCAAGAATACAGAGAGCCCAGTCTCAGACCTGGGTGTAGAGAAGGGCTTTATATTATACCCGTGTGGTGAGAAATTATTGTAAGCAGTAAAATAAGCACTAGACTGGAGGTCAAATGTCCTGTTCTCATTTATACCATCACTGTTTTGTTCTAATTTGTTCCTCCTTTCTTCATAGCTCAGTTTTTCTTTGTTGTGAGAATAGGGGCTTGATCTAGATAGATGATTTCCAAGGCTCCTTCCATCATGAAGTTTCCTTGATTCTATCACAGTTAGCATAATTAGACTATAGATGGGATAAGGAAGGAATATAAAATTAATGAGTTTAACTGTCATTACCCACCTGCATGAATGTTTATTAGAAAAAGAACAACCCCCTGCATGTCATCAAAACAAATGATTCACTGTTAATTCCTTTGTTGACCTCTCCCACCTCCTTCCAAAATGATTTATTTCTGTTTTATAAACAGACTTAGATTATGAATAAAAATAACCAGAGTGATGGCCTCCATAGGTTCCCTTTGAGTGGCCTGAGTGTTTATATGGAATTACAAAGAATCCTTACAACAAAGGAAATGTTAACCATAAAGAGTACCAGTGTGCAGTACATGTTGTATGAGTGTGTGTGTGTGTTTTTATCACAAAGTTGTTACAATTTACAGAAAAAAAGAATATGTGAAACATGTTCCCCTTTCAGATGAATCCTTTAAAGTAAACTTTCAAGTAAAACTCCCAAATGGGTCTAGATTACAGCCAACTGCCTCCACCCTATCCCCAGTGACAAATACAAGACAGCTGCTAAATTTAACATGCCTTTACTGGAACACCGGTGCCTCCTGCACAATAGCAGGCTATGTGCTGCCAATCCACAGGATGTACTCAGTTTCTGAATTGCTGCACAGCAGCCCTGCTGATCCTTAATCCTTGTGAATACAGCATTGGCATGTGGCCAAGACCTTCAGAGAATTCATTTTTAAAGGAAAAAAAGGAACAAAAGGAAAGAAAAAAGCTCAAAGCAACATATTAAGACACATCCTGTGAGGGAAAAATTTTGAGATGAGGAAAAAATTATTCAATATATACATTTAAAGACAGGCATCTCCAACAGACAGATAATTTGTATCCTAAAAGTTCATTTGCAGACCAGCTGTTAGGAACACATTCTCTGTAGAAACAATGTTTTACTTGTCAGCTGTGTTCTCCGGTAAGGCCATATAGTCCTACTTAACCAAGAGTGTTTCTGATGTAAGTAATATACAAATGATATTGAATCCATGACTTATATCAATATGTCTGTCGAAAAGGTAATCAGAAATGCATCGTGTCTGCTGTCAGCCTGATTCATTCATTTGTTCATTCATTCAGTTGTTCACTGAGAATTAATATGTTGCAGGTGGGCATAATGTGGCTAACAAAACAGGTGTCCCTACCTTCATGGAACTTTTTAAAATCATGAATGATGATGCTTAGATACTAGCTACATGCAAAAAAGGCAAATGGATTTTCCAGTATACAGTATTCACAATTATGACTCAGTCATGGGACCTATATTTACAGGTAGGACAAATGGGATGGGAAAGGGGGGGAGTCAGTTCAATGAGTGACGTAATATATCAGATATGGGTGTCAGCAACTTGGGTCCGAGTGGTCAGGTTACCAGCTAGTATCTGCGGCTTGGGAAAAACTGTCAAAAGGTAAATAGGTTAGAGTATCATTAGTGGAAGAGATATTTACCTGCATGGTAGTCATCTATCTCTAGATTAGAAATATAACCTTCCAGTACTGATATATCAATAACTTCTTATGCCTGTCTTAAGGGGTTAAGGGATTAGGCCCTGAAACTCATTTATGTCTGTGTGTCTTGGACCTGTTGAATTTGTCTGAAGCATAGTCATTAGCTAAGATAAGGATGATCCTTTCTTTACATGAGACTACATTTCTTTACCTGTTTTCTTCAGCATCTGGGTCCAGTCTCACTTGCGATCATGTGGTAGGCACCATCATCACTGGAGCCCATTTGCTTTTTATCAGCAGTTCCAACATCCTTCAGTAGACCGGATATGCTTCAGAGTCTTCCGTTAGACCTCCCCCTAAGTTCCTGCAGAAGGCTCTGAACCCTGTAAACAATCAAGCCCTCTGTGCTTGACCTACCTTCTCTGCCTGCTTGTCTAAGTTTCCACTGATGACTGAAACCCTTTCCATCTCCACCTCTCAACCCCCACCATGAAAGTGACCTTTTAAAGTATTCTGGCAACTTTTTCATAGTAGAAAAATGTTCTGCACATAAAAAACAATACAGTAGAAGTAGACATCTACTCAAGCAGAGTTGTTTGTTCAAAAGGCTCAAAAGAATTTAGGAGTGTGGTTGTGTGTGGAAGGTCTGGACTTCCTGCCAGTGTGACTTCATAAGCTGACTCCTACTAAGCCATGGCTCCCTATTACCACCTTCATGCATCACAGGAAGCGGCCTGCATGATTTCTCTTTTCAATTCTGTGTCTTTCCTTCTCTGTCTTATTGCTGGTGCCAAGAATAATCTTGGAGCTTTCTTCCTACTCTGTAATCCTCAAATTGGTCATTTTGGAAAATTTAAGGACATTTCTACAACAGTAAGATAAATAACTGGGAGTTTAAAGGTCCCTACATGTGTACTTTTTCTAATTTTCTTTTTTTTTTTACTTTGTTTTTAATTGAAGTATAGTTGATTTATAATACTGTGTTAGTTTCAGGTATACAGCCCAGAAATTCAGATATGTGTCTCTATGTGTATATATATATATATATATATATATATATATATATATATATATCAAAATCTCTTCTC
>NW_006774345.1:582715-659813 GCF_000442215.2 Lipotes vexillifer | reverse complement strand
TATATATATATATATATATATATATATATATATATATGCATATCAGAATCTCTTCCCTTATAGGTTATTACAAAATATTGAGTATAGTTCCCTGTGCTATGCAATAGCTCCTCGTTGGTTATCTATTTTGTATATAGTAGTGTGTATATGTTAATCCCAACCTCTTAAGTGAATATAGCTTTGTATATATTACTTTTGGAGAAATTCTATCAACAAAGGGGATCAAAGAAGTTGGTTTACACTTGAGAGGTTCAGATTCAGTATTTTCTTAAGATGAAGGACATAGAACATGTTTATATGTTCATTGTAAATGATTTGCTAAATAGAAATACCATATTTCTTCAATTCTAGGATCACATTTTAATGATTTCGTGAACATGTCTCATAACCCATTAATTGAAGTATAGAATATTTGCATTTGCTTCTACGAGTTACCTTGTGTCCATATTCACCAAACTCCTCTTTAGGTTAAATTTTTTACTTGAGGTCTTTAAATATAACTGGTAGCATGAATTTAGACTGGCAACTTGCTTGAAGACTGGCTTGTGTTCAATTCTTGGGCCAATTCTTTTTCTCTTCTTTACATTCTGTGTCAAGGTTGAGATTGACTCATTCTATTGCTGTCTCTTTCTGCCTAATGGACTTTTGTCTTCACATATCCTTATACTGAGGATGCAGGCCTTTGTTGTCCCAGTGTTTGGGAGTTTTCTGATAAGATTTCCTGTCTAAGCATATATAGTTTTTTCCTTAAAATTGTACATAAAGGCTATTACAAAACAAAAAAAAAGGAAGAAAAGAAAAGAAAGTAAAGAACAAGTGTTGACAAGAATGTGGAGAAATGTGCATTGCTGATGGATAGGTGAAATTTTGCAGGTGCTATGGAAAGTGGTATGGTGGTTCCTTAAAAGATTAAACATAGAATATGATCCAGCAATTCCACTTCCAAGTATGTTACTGAAAAAGTTGAAAGCAGAGACTTGAATAGATATTTGTTCACCCATGTTTATAGCAGCATTATTCACAATAGTCAAAAAGTGGAATCATGTCCACCAGTAGATGAACAGATAAACAAAATGTGGTATTTTCATGCAATGGAATGTTATTCAGTCTTAAGAAAGGAAGGAAATTCTGACCCATGCTACAACATGGATGACCCTAGAAGACATTATGCTAAGTGAAATAATCCAGTCACAAAAGGACAAATATTGTATGATTTCACTTATAGAAGGTACCTAGAGCAGTCAGATTTATAGAGACAGACAGTAAAATAGTGGTTGCCAAGGCCAGGATTGGGGTAGGGGCAGAGAGTGAGGAGTTGTTGTTTCAATTTGGAAGGATGATAAAAGTTCTGTAGGTGATGGTGGTAATGGTTGCACAACAATGTGAATGTACTTAATGCTACTGAATTGTACATTCAAAAATGGTAAGTGTTAAAATGGTAAGTGTTAAAATGGTAAATTTTATTTATGTATGCTTTACTACAATTAAAGAAAATAATATAAAGTACACAAAATAATGGTACAACCTACAATTTATGCTGTTTTTATTAATAGATTTGATGAAATGTTAATAATTCCAAAGGAGGAAGGGACTAAAATCTTTTAAAGGCTGAGATGGGGCTGGGATTTAGTTCAGAAGCACAAGGCCCAGTTTTTTATTGGAAGAACAAAGAGTCTATCACTCTCCGGGGGAGAGGGAGGGCAGAAAGCTTCAGGGGCAGTTATGTTCACAAATTTATGTGTGTGAAAATAAGGGAGTTTCCTTTCTGGATGGCATCTTACTTCTAAATGATGTTTGAAGGGAAGTCATCAGGTGAGAGAGAAGTGAGGAAAGGGAGGTGTGGGAGATGAAATAGTTGTCTTTAAGAGTGGGAAGTTAGCCCTGGTCAGCAGTCCAGAGTTGCCCACTTGAGAACATAAACTAATTGAAAGTGAAATCAGTCTAAATAGTTGCACTGTTTATTCCCACGATGTTTGCCTGTTTGGGTGCCGTAGGGAGAAGACATATGCCTGGGTTCCTCCAATGTCAGGGCCATGCAGGGTAGAACAAGGGTGAAAAGGAAGCAGGTATGGGTATTGAGGATCATTTGCAAAAAGTAATAAATAAAAAGTGATTTAGACGACTGACCTTGTGAAATGGGAATAATAATAGACTGTATCTCATAAGGTTGTGGTGAGTTGAATGTAACACGTGTAAAACACTGAGTAGTGTGCCTGGCACTGAGAAAGTACTCAATAAATGTTAACTTCGATACCATCATATAACTTACTATGGATTATAACATCTCTGTTAGACAATGCAGGAAGTGAAAACAGGTGAGAAGTGGTGAATAATAAGAAAGTAGTGGATTAGAGATTTTGGTGAGAACAAAAAATAATTATTCTAAGGACTCTTGAGCCAATAAAGCAGAGCTAAATCTTTGAATGAATGGAGGGTTTAACAAGAGATTGGTGGGTAAAGCAATGAGGTGAGAGAGTGGGTGGTGTAACCTGATAGCACATGCTTCAGATGATCAAGGTGTTGGCAGAAGGAAGAGGTTGTTATCTTTGGAAGCCATCAATGTAGAGCAAAAGGAGGATGTCCCCTTCTCCTCCTGGCCCTGAGGAATATGAGATGAGAGAGAAAAGAAAAACAGCTTTGATTCCATTTGAAGAGAAGCAGTTTCCTCAGGGGACAGCTCAGTTTCAATAAAAACACAGATGTGAGGGGAACAATCAGAGAAGAGACTAAGAATTTAAATAAGCTCACTGATTATGGATTTAGAGTTCAAAAGGACAAAGTGGTGGGGTTTTAAGAGAAGGACTTTTCCTTTTCTTTTTGAGAGGTTGAGTTCAGATCAGAAGAGGTACATCAGAGTATGGGGTAATTTGGACTAAGAAGATAAGGATCTCTTGTTTTGACTACTGTATATGGGAATGTGATAGAGGCACTTAGTTTTGCTCTCTAGACAGGGTTAAATACTCGAAACTGATGGAAATACTCAGGAGTCTGGGGCTGCTCACTGGAGTCAGAGTAATTATCAATTCAACCACACACTACTTTGTGCTATATATGTTTTGCCTATTATATTATTTTAAATTCTGCTTGTATTCATGTCTGGTCTTCTTGAATAGACTCATACTTCCTGGGGAAAGATACTTTCCTTTTAAGGTCATCATACTTCATTAACTAAATTACTGTATCTTGTAAAGCGTAGGTACGCACTGTTTTTCATAAATTGATTTTTTTAATTACTTGAGCCATAGAAGAGACTACATTATCCAGTTTAAATTTATACTTAACTGTGTATAGACAAATAGTAGTTTTAGCACAAGAGCCCAATATTCTCTATTCTTAATCTTGGTATGACAATATTTTATGTTCAATGGGGAATATGGGATAGAAGAAAATCCACGTATCAGACTACAGATTTTAGTTGAAATGAAATATAGAGTATATTGAGGTGTCTGCCATGTATAGTTGTCTTTATTTTCCTTGCTCTTTTTGAATACTTTACACAGTCCATAGAAGTTGGAGAGGGAAGCAAAAAAACAAGATTACCTGGAGATTGTTTTCTTCTCTAACCAAATGGTTCCTATCAGACCTTTTAGCAACTAAGGTACTACAAACAATTTTGTATAAATGTCTTTGCCACTAGATTTTCCACAAATCAAATACATTCTTGGAGCCAAAAAGAAATAAGAAGGAAGAAGAATGTGGCAAAGTGGAAAAACCATTTGTTTCATCACAGGAATTGAACTTGATACATAGGTCAGAGATAATTTATTCATGGTAATGATTCTTCCTAATGTCCCAAGTAAGTTTCTGTCCCAACTTTAGCCCCTGGATTACTTCTAATTCAAATCCTTTGGAACTCTATCCCCTTAACCTCTCCTGAGCAAGGAATATAAGCACCGATGAGCACAGCACAATAAATGGACAAAATGTGTAAAATTCTTAATACAAATATTCCTAGAATGATTTAACAATTGTATGTCAGCGCACCCTGTTCCCTTATCATTGCACAAGACAAATATTAATAAGAGCCTTTTACAAACAGAGTTGATCACTTTATAAACCTTATCTGAATATCTGGAGTATTTTTGACATTTGTCTCTTTGTTCTCTGTTCTTCAATATTAAAATAGTATGTATCAAAGTCTTATGACTGATATTTTATTTTTCTCTCTATCAAAAGAACTTGAATACAACATCTAGCAATCTTTATTACTGCCTTCATTTTTAAGAACACTTTGTTACTGATTGCTTGTAAATTTTACTTAAATACCACATATACCCTTATTCTCAGTGGCTATAAAATGTATTATTTGAAGGAACAGTTATATTTCTATTTCCAGAGTACAATAAAAAAGAATTAACATCAACTACCAGACACCTTATTTTTTAAACTATAACAAAAATAATCTAAAATAATTGAATTACTGTCTTTAAAAAAAATTACCTTAACCCAGGACTGGCAAAATCATTGATACCTTGAATCAAATCATAGTAAGATTTCACCACAGATTTCACTTCATAAATATAGTAGTTTAAGAAAATTAACTGTATAACTTCAACTCTTTTAAGTCTTATGAAATTATTATACATTAAGGATTTCATTTTAAGGTAGCAGTAAACCAAGTAGTTCATGTTATGTATTTTATAGATAAATAACCCAAATTTTCTGCTAGAAATAAATGATAATTAATAAATACTTCCCCAAGCTGTCAATTTTTCTGCCATTTAGAATCTAAAATCTGTATTAAAACCTCAGTGCGAAAATGGCTATGAACCAGCTATGATTCTGTGAGCTTAATTCGGAAGTATAGTAGTCCCCCCTTATCTGTGGGGAATACGTTCCAAGACCCCCAGTGGATGCCTAAAACCATGGATAGTACTGTCATATATATTTAAAAACACATATAAAAACATTATTTTATCTCTATATATAATGTTTTTACCTATACATACATACTTATGATGAAGTTTAATTTATGAATTAGGCATAGTGAGAGATTAACAACAATAATAATAAAATAGAACAATTATAATAATATACTGTAATAAGTTATGTGAATGTGGTCTCTCTCTCCCTCAAAATATCTTGTACAAATTTAATGCCTTTTCCATCTTACCCAAGCACTTATTATGCACTGTGGTCATAACTTTTGCAGTTTGAGGTACAATGGCAAAAGTAGCATGGATTTCTGTTTCTTCACAATTTCATGGATAGCGGATTCGTTCTTACCATAGATGTTAACAACTTCAGCATATGGTTGTTTTCTTTTTTTATTAAGTCCAGAACTTTCACCTTTTCACTTAAAGAAAGCACTTTACAGCTTCTCTTTGGCATATTCAAATTGCTAGCCTCTCTCCACTTGTGATTGGGGCAATTTTTAAGTAAAGTAAGGGTACTTGAACACAAGCAATGCCATACTACCATAGGCAATCAGATAATGGAGGTGCCTACTAAGTGACTATCAGGTAGGATATGCTGGACGAAGGGCTGGTTCACATCCCAGGCAAGATGGAACTAGACAGCATGAGATGTCATCACTCTACTGAGAACACTGTGCAATTTTAAACTCACAAACTGTTTGTCTCTGGAATTTTCCATTTAATATTTTTGTGCCATGGTTGACTGCTGGTAACTGAAACCCTGGGAAGTGAAACCACAGGTAAGGTGGGACTACTGTACCTTCATGAAGTGCCATGAACATTTGATTCTTGTTATTTTACTTAGTGAATATTTAAATGGGTTTTTAAATGGCTGAATAGCTTTGGGAAAAAACTGAGGCTCTTTTATTTTCAAAAGCAAAATGCTTTTCCTTCACTTTAATAGACACTCATACAACTGAAAAGCAAGCTAAACCCTCAAGATGAGCATTCAGAAGCAAAGGGAAACATTATTACAAAATTGCTATTTATTAAAACACAATTATATTTTAGACTGACTTTCTGAAAGCTGTGCTACAAGATTACAGGCAAGACTGAAGGGAAAAAACTTTGGGATATTGAAAAAGAAAATGCTTGTTACCCATAGATAGAGTTGAGTTGCAGTAACTTTTCCAAAGCCACACAGCTAGGAAGTAGCAGAGCTGTATCACAGGTTTAGTTCTGACTCCTGATGCCCTTGTTTCTTTGTTACTACGCTGAGTCCCTTTCTATAAAACCTACCAATGTAGAACATGGAGCAAGCTCCACACTTTCTGAACATGGAGCACTGTGATCAACAGAGAATCCAGTAACCAAATTGTGAAGATTAGAATTTCATTGCATAAGTGTTGGATAGTGAGGCTATTGACATTGTTCTTGTGTGTTATAATATGGTTCCTCTACACGCCTATCGACAAGAATGTTATCTGAAGTCAGCAGTTCAGCACTGCACAGAGCCAGTGGAAGAAAACCTGCCCTGTCTCAACAAGCCTGCTCTCTAGACTTTCTGTTTGACAGTATTTACTTGAAAGTGACCTCTGCCAGATATACAACAGGACTTGTTCAATGATAGGAAACTCGATATTAGACTCATCTCAAAAAAAGTTACAACAGTGGTACCAGTCCCACACAGACTGTATTTCCCCAACTCTTTCCAATAAAGCAAACCTCTGACTAATGTAAATTTTCTTAATTGTTTATGTATTTGTTTATTTTTCTTATCATGTCTATAAGTATGGCCTGTAATTTAAAATTTTTATGAATTGAACACAATTCTTACCCTTAGTAGAATTCAAAATCTGTCTTATATTTTGTTGCATAACACACTAGGCCAGACCTTAGTGATAAAACAACCACTACCACCATTTTATCAGATATTACTATCTTGGATGGGGGATTCAATTAGACCTGGCTGGGTGATTTGGTGCCACCTGATATTGATTGAAGATATGTATGCAGTGAATGTGTGGTCTGGTCTGCAACATCATGATGTTTTTACTGAAATGCCTGGGACCTTGCTGGAGAAAAGCAGAAAACCGGGTTCAGTTGCGTCCTTCTATCTTTCCATGTGGTCTCAGAATCTCTCCATCTGCACTCTCCAATCAGGGAGTCAAACTTCTTCCAGAGAAGTTAGAGACTCCAAAGAGGGAATGTTCCAAGGGCTGTAGGTAGGAAGCTGAAAGCCTTGTCTATCTCTTTTGCAACACTTCTAACAACTGTAATTGAATTATTGCTGATTAATTGTTTAATGTCTGTTCTCCTGCTGTATTATAAGGTCCATAGAAGAAGGATCATGTTTGACTTGATTCTGCTGTGTCCCAAATACTTATTAAGGTATCTGGCACACAGTAATAATAAATATCTGATGAATGAATGAATTCAATATAAATGTTTTGGTTTTTTTGTTGTTGTTGTTGTTGTTGTTTTTTTTGCGGTACGTGGGCCTCTCACTGTTGTGGCCTCTCCAGTTGCGGAGCACAGGCTCCGGACTCGCAGGCTCAGCGGCCATGGCTCACGGGCCCAGCTGCTCCGCGGCACGTGGGATGTTCCCGGACCGGGGCACGAGCCCGCGTCCCCTGCATCGGCAGGCGGACTCTCAACCACTGCGCCACCAGGGAAGCCCAATATAAATGTTTTAACAATAGTAGTGGAAAAGTCTTTCACTGGCTATTGATTGTCCTTTGAACAGGGTCACTTTTGAGACAGAATGAAGCAATTATTAATTTTTTTCATGATAGAAGTAATAATTTTTACTAAGGGTCTGCTATGTGCCAGGTTTGTTACAACAGGCCATCTCATTTATTCCTAACAATAACCCTAAAAGTTAGGTATTATTACCTTTGTTATATAAATAAGGAAACTGTGACTCAGGAAGGTTAAAGTGACTTGTTTAAAGGTAAATAGATAGAGCTATTCAAAGTAACAGATTCTGGACTTCTACCTGGATATAAGATATTGAGGGTGCATTAGAGGTGGGTTTTAGCATTCCACAGTCCAAATAGAGTGCAGATTCTGGAGGCTTTGCTTTCTATATCCCCAACAGCTCTCTGCATCAAGAACCCAAACCACCAATTTTAGGAGTTTTTGAGTGCCCTTGTTCATTGAAAATGTAGTAGATAGTTTTTTATGGGGCAGGTAGAAGAGGTTTGACATAGTCTCAGGGCATAAGGAGGTGTTCATCTGGTGGACATTCCCCAAGACAGCTTTCAGTAGAAGACCCACATCCAGAGAGAAGACAGGAGGAGCCCAACAGCCAGATGACTTATTCTGGTCCCTAAGTTGGTTAACAAATGATCTACAGGCACTGGCTTAGCTCCTCCATGTTTGCTGGCACAGCCTGTCCCAGTGCTGAGCAGTCATTGATGTTAATTTGGTTCCTGTCTATGTGGTCCCCTGCTCTGACCTTGTCTACATCATGTCTTACCCCTGTGGCCCACTCCAATCCCCAGCTCTCCAGTCCTGGTCACCATCTTCCGGGAGTAAGAACTGAGGTAGTTACAACTTCCTTCTCATCTCTGTCCAGTGTTACAGTTATAATGTAGAATGTATGCTCTTCTTTCCTCAGGCCATCTCTTCTGTGTCTCAAAAGCCTATTTTAGACATCAAAGAGTATTGGCTGCTCCTTTATATTTTCATTCCTACTATAATAATTCTACCTCTCTGCCAGGCAATGTGGATATTGCTAACTGAATAAGGGAAAGGTTTTATACAAGAAAATGAGGAAAAGCTAAGCATCACTATTCCAAGATACTATCTGGAAATATGTATACAACCCTTTTCACAATCTGACAAATATGACTCTGAATGTTATTTTCTAACCCCTGACTGCCATCTGCTTAGTAATATTTTTCTAGGCTTTTGCTACCTTTTAATTTAGTAAAACTGCAATTGTTTTCTTTTCATCACAAAATTCTGGGCTACCTTTTTTTTGTACTAAATGTTTAAGTTTGTTTGGAGCTGTAAATGCTAATAAAAAGCAGTTCAGTTGACTATAATTTAAAGGAGAATGTATCAATTTCCTTACTTCTTTTCCTTTCCTACCCTGTTCTGTTTCTGTCTAGAAAAAATCATGTCTTCAGACATTAGGTAGGGCATAGCAAAGTAGGTGTCCAAGCTGGTGATGGAAAGGGTGTGGAGGGGAGAGTTATGGTAGTCTTGAATGGGGTGTCAAAGCCCAAGTGACTTGAGGATTCTTCTACGTAGGAGGGCTGCTTGACATGTAGTGTGAGAGTCTGTGCAGAGTGAGGAGGTATCCATGTGAAGCAGAGAGTCATCGCCTGAACAGGGGATGACTGTGTCTACATGGGGCTGTGGGTCAGTGCAAGATGTTAGAGCTCAAGCTGAGACAGGAGGTCATCTATGTGAGAGAGGAAGTGGAAGTGGAAATGCAAATTACATATAGATAGATTGATCAAATAAATAAATATATTAAGGATGATGAGAGCCATGTTACTTATGGTCAGAGAAGTAAGTTACAGGTGTAGATAGGGAGCAAACTAGAATACACCCTGTGGTTTGGGTTTAGAATTCATGATATTGTAATAATCTCCTAGGGCTGCCATAACAAAAATAGTGTAGCAGGTGACTTAAACAATAGAAATGTACTTCAAGATTGAGGTGTAGGCAGGTTTGAAGTCTTCTGAGGTCTCTCTCCTCAGCTTGCAGATGGCTGCTTTCTCACTGTGTCCTCATAGCATGGTCACTCCTCAGTCTGTGGGCTGTTTGTATCCTAATCTCTTCTTCTAAGGGCACCAGTCAAATTGGATTAGGGCTCATCTATATGACAACTTTTTTCTTCATTACCTCTTTAAAGTCCTGATCTCCAGATACAGTCCCATTCTGAGGGACTAGGGATTAGGACTTCAACATACGAAACTGAGGGAGACACACTTCAGCACACAACAGCTATCAGGTGTCAATGTAAACTCATCCTCTCTCTCTCTCTCTCTCTCTCTCTCTCTCTCTCATATATATATATGACATTGTTCATTGAAAGGACATGGAATCAGTGATACTTCAAAAGCTATGAGCACATCTAGCACCATATCTTTGTTGTTAAATACCATTCTGCACTTACAGGAACCTGGACTCTTTGGATTAATGGGTCATTTAAGATCTGGAACAAAGAGAAATTACGTTTCCAGTAGGGCAGAGTAAGCATCTTCTAAACCAGTGGTTCCAAAGATAACTATAAATTCTGGAAAAAATAAAAATAAGCCAACCAACCAAAAAAAATTTTTTTTTAATTAAAAGTCTGACATGAGATTCTAGAGGAGAGTCAAGCCTTGGAAGGAGGGTAAATTTCTTGATTTAGTGGTGTAAGTCAGTCAGGCTTCATGAAATCTGTGCCACATGAGGCAGCTAAAACTTCAATAGAAAACCATAGACTTTCTGGATTGCAGTACAGAGTTTGGACAACCAGACCTGTTAGAAAGTAGGGGTAAAGAGGTAGAACTTTGAAAATTAAAACGTTAAGAAGAGGAAGCCCCAAATTATGTAAACAAACTGCCAAAACCTCTAGCTGATGCTTAACAAATATAAGGACAAATTCCAGCTTAATATTTTAAAAAAACTAAAATTTGAGCTGCCTCTTCAAAAACAGTTCACAGTTTCAGTGCATTCAAGCTAATTGCCTATTAAAACAACAACAAAAAAAACCCCAAACAAACAAAAGTCAGTGCTCTTTGCAAAAATATAACAGAATCCACAACATAATATCTGCAATCTAAAATTAACCAACACAAAGAATCAGGAAAATCTGACACATTCTCAAGAGAGAATATAATCAACAGATGTCAACTCTGAAATAATCCAGATGTTTTAGTGAATATGCAAGGATTTTTAAAGATATTATAACTATGCTTAATCAGGTAAAGTTAAATATTCTCATAATGAATGAAAAGGTAGGAGATTTTGGCCGAGAAATAGAAACTATAAAAGAGAACCAAATGAAAATTCTATAACTTAACAATACCAAAAACCAAAACCAAAAAAAAAAAAAAAAATCACTGAATACACCTAAGGAAATAAAAGAAGAAAATATCTATGAACTTGAACATTGATCAATAAAAATGATCCAATTTAAAGAACAGAGAAAAATTGAAAGAATAAATACTAATGGACTTGAGAAATAATATCAAATTGTCCAATATACACTATTTGGAGTTCTGGGAAGAGAAGAGATAATGGGGCAGTCTAAATAACTGAGGAAATAATAGCCTAAAACTTCCTAGTACTAATGTGAGGCATACATTTACAAATTAAAGAAGCTTTCCCAAATAGAATAGATACAAAAAAACCACATCTATCCATATCATAGTCAAAATGCTAATTAGCAAAGAAACAGACAAAGACTTTAAGGTAGACTTTCATCATTGTTGCATTACATACAGGAGAGCAACAATTTAAAGGACTGCTAATTCCTCACCAGAAACTATAAAACTACAGAAAACAAGAAACAGTAGGATATGTTTAAGGGGCTGAAAATAACAGAGAGAAAAAAAAAAAAACTTTCTACCCAGAAATCTATATCCGGCAAAATACCCTTTAGAATTATATTAGTCCACTCAAGCTGTCATAACAAAATGCCACATACTGCATGTTTTAAACAACAGAAAATTATTTTCTTTCGGTTCTGGAGACTGGAAATAACATTACAACTTTCACCACCAAAATACAGTCAGAAGAGCCTACTATGAACATTTATACACCAATAAATTGAATAACCTAGGAGAAATGGATAAATCATACAAATATGCAACGTATGATTCTAGACTGAATCATGAAGAAATTAAAAAAAAAAGAAAATTGAACAGACCGATAATGAGCAAGAAGTTTGAATCAGTAATAAAAAACCTCCCAACAAACAAATGGCCAGACCAGATGGCTTTGCTGGTGAATTCTACCAAACACTTAAAGAAAAATTAATGCCAATCTTTCTAAAACTCTTTCAAAAAATCAAAGAGGAAGGAACACTTCCAAAATTATTTTAGGAAATCAGAGTTACCCTGATACTAAAATCATAAAGACATTACCAGAAAAGACAATTACAGGTCAATATACCTGATAAACAGAAATGCAAAAATCCTCAACAAAATATTGGCAAACCAAATTCAAGAGCACATTAAAAAGATCATACTATGATCATGTAAAATTTTTCTCTGGGATGCAAGGATGGTTCAACATACACAAATCAATACACTTGTTACACAACATACACAAACCAATACACTTGTTACACCACATTAACTGAATGAAAGATAAAACTCGTATGGTCATCTCATCTCAATAGATGCAGAAAAGGCACTTGATAAAATTAAACATCCTTCCATGATAAAAACTCTCAACAGATTAGAATAGAAGAAATGTACTGAGCACAATAAAGGCTATATATGACAAACCCACAGCTAACATTGTACTCAACAGTGAAAAGCTAAAAGCTTTTCCTCTAAGATCAGGAAAAAGACAAGGATGCCCACTCTCGCAGCTTCTATTCAACAACATGGTACTTGGAAGTCCTAGCCAGAGCAGTTAGGCAAGGAAAAGAAGTAAAAGGAATCCAAACTGGAAAGGAAGAATTTATATGGTCTCAGTTTGCAAATGACATATTTTTATACAGAGAGAAATCCTAAAGACTCTATCAAAAAATGGTTTCAGCTAATAAACAAATTCAGTAAAGTTGCAGGATACAAAATAAACATGCAAAAGTCAGTTGTTTCTATACACTAACTATCAAAAAGGGAAATTAAGAAAACAATCCCATTTACAATAGCATAAAAAAAATAAAATTCTTAGGAATATGTTAGGCCAAGGAGGTGAAAAACCTGTACACTGAAAATTATAAGACAATGATGAAAAAAATTAAAGAAGAAACAAATAAATGTAAAGGCATTCCACGTTCATAGAGTGGAAGAGCTAATATTGTTAAAATGTCCATACAACCCAAAGCAACACAATGCAATTCCTATCAAAATTCCAATGGCATTTTTTACAGAAATGGAAAAATCCTAAAATTTGTATGGAACCACAAAAGACCTTGAGTGGCTAAAGCAATATTGAGAAAGAACAATAAATCTGGAAGCATCACACTTCCTGATTTTAAACCATATTAAAAAGGTATGTAATCAAAACAACCTGGTACTGCCATATAAATTGACTCATAGACCAATGGAACAGAATACGCAGCCCAGAACAACCTCCCACAGATGTGTTCAATTAATCTTTGGCAATGGTGCCAAGAATACACACTGGGGAAAAGATAGTATTTTCAATAAATGGTGTTGGGGAAAATGGATATCCAGATGCCAAAGAAAGAAATTGGCCCCTTATCTTTCACCCTACACAAAAATCAGCTAAACTGAATTAAAGATTTAAATGTTAGACCTGAAACTGTAAAACTCCTAGAAGAAAATATAGGAAATAATCTCTTTGACATTGGTATTGGCAAAGATTTTACTGGACCAAAAACCACCAAAAAACACAGGCGATGAAAGCAACCTTCAACAAGTGGAACTATATAAAACTAAAAAGCTTCTGCAGAGCAAAGTAAACAATCAACAAAATGAAAAGATAATCTACAGAATGGGAAAAAATATTTGCAAATCATGTATCTGATAATTAATTAATATCCAAAGTATATAAAACTCAAATAATTCAATAGCAAAAAAGCAAATGAACCAATTTAAAAATGGGCAAAGGAAGTAAATAGACATCTCTCAAAAGAAGACATACAGATGGTCAAAAGTTACACGAAAAGGTTATCACTAATGAATGATCACGGAAATGCAAATGGAAACCACAATGAGATATTTATCTCACACCTGTTAGAATGGCTATTATTAAAAAGACAAAATTATTGGTGAAGATGTGGAGAAATGGGAACCCTCATGCACTGTTTGAAGGAATGTAAATTAGTACAGCCATCATGGAAAACAGAATGATTTTCTTTAAAAATTAAAAATACAACTACCATATGATCCAGCAATGCCATTTCTGAGTATATATCCAAAGGAAATGAAGTCTATCTCAAAAAGATCTCTGAACTCCTGTGTTCACTGCAGCATTATTCACAATAGCCAAGATATGGAAACAAGCTCAGGGTCCATCAGTGGATGAATGGATAAAAAAGGATGATATATCTTTATATGTATAGGTATACAATGGAATTTTTTACAGCCTTAAAAAAGAAAGAAATTATGACACTCGTGACAATGTGGATGAATTTGGAGGATATAATGCTGAGTGAATAAGCCAGACACAGAAAGACAAATATTGCATAATATTGCATATTATATGCGAAATCTGAAAAAGTTGAACTTAGGTAAACAGTAGAAGAGTAGTTGCTAGGAGCTGGGGAGTGGGGGAAATGGGGAGATGTTGATCAAAGGGCACAAACTCTCAGGTATAAGATGAATAAGTTTAGAGATCAAATGTACATATGTACAAATGCATAATTATAGTTACTAAAAATGCATTGTATACTTGAAATTTGCTAAGAAAGTGAATTGTGTTCTCACCACAAAAAACTGTAAATATGTGAAGTGTTGGATATGTTAGTTTGGTCGTGCTAATCATTACACAAGGTATACTGATATCAAAACACTGTACACCTTAAATATATACAATTTTTGTTTGTCCATTATTCCTCAATAAAGCTGAGTGGGGGGAGAAGTAGAATCCAAACCTTCAGGTCTCAGAGACATACAATTCTACTAGCAGACTGTGGGAGAGGGGAAGGGCATTCTGATGGAAAATTATGAGTCAGGGGAGATCTTCCCAGTGATCATTGCAATCATCTATACCCTCAAATAAATCTCTACCATCCATTCCCACTCCTAATGCAAACACAGTTTCTGAGCCAAAACAAGTAACATGCATAGCTCTTTGTCTAAAGAGGACTTCTCATTTTAAAACAAGCTGAAATGATTAAACTTTTAATATTTTATTCAAAAAGTTCTTGTGGCATATTTTTATTAAGTAACCACGATGTACCAGACACACTTCTAGGTCCTGGAAATCCAACTGAAAGCAAAACTGACAAAGTCATTGACCCATGAAGCTTAGAAAGTAGTAAGGGGAGGTAGATCATAAACCAGCAGACAAATAATAATAATAATTAAAAACCCATGGGTTATATATTGTAAAGTGTTGAGACCATAACACCAAATAATGTCTTATTAAAAAATTTTTTGGTGCAAATGTTATTAGTGAACACTTCTACAATGCTCACTGTGTGCCAGGCAGTATTCTCAGCACTTTATATGCATGTTTGATGTGTGACATGAAGTATGTGAAGGAGCAAGTCAAAGCAGAATTTTGGAGAAAAGTTTCCAAACTCAAGGATCAGCAAGGGCAAAACGTCAAAGGCAGAAAGGAGCTTAGCATGTTTAAGGGTCTGAAAGAGAAGGTGGCAGGGCTGGGAGCTTGTGGGGTGTAGTGAGGAATTTGGACTGCATTTTCAGTGCAATGAGAAACAAGGAGAGAGTTTTAAGCAAAGCAGTGATATAATTGGATTTACATGACAAAAGTCAATCTGGGTACTTGGAAAGAAGGGATTAAAGGAAAATAGGTGTGAAATCAGAGTGATGAGTCAGGAGGCTATTGCTTTGGTCCAAACAGTAATTGATAGCTGCTTGGAATAGGATGGTTGTGGTAGAATTTCAGGCTGACTGAGATCTATTTCTTCTCTGAACTCATAAAATTTTGTTTATACCCCTGCTTTGTGCTATAATAATCCTGTACTTCAATTTTAGACTCTTTTGGTGGCAGGGAGGAAATCTTACTCATCTCTATTTTTTCTCCTGGTTTTGGGCCCTTCCTTTAGAGCATGTAGTCAATGATTATTTTATTTAATTAAAGTAAACAAAATTATAATATTCTCTTTGTGCACCTGTACTTTTACATAATGTATTTGGATAACAAAAATTCAGGACAAAATACTTATGTTTTAAGCTTTAGAATGTATAAACTTTTAAAAAAATTGGCTAGATTTTTCCCCCCTCTTATAATACTGCCAAGTGTGAAGTTTAAATCTACTTTTGTGTTAAACCAGTTCAAATAAAGCTTCAAGCAATTTTTAAGAGGAGGAAAAAATTTTTTTTGCTGTCTCATAACTCAAAAATAACTGAGCTAATTTAATTTACTCTTTCTAAAGTGAGGGTGTTGGGGGGAGACATGGTGGCCAGAAAGTGGAACAGAAAGTGGAACAAATAAAAAATAACATATCTCATTAAGACTAAGGCTGTAAAATTTCAAATCCAAACAAATTTCTTGGGATGTTGTAACAAGTAAAGATGGAAGTTGAAATGGAAATTCCTTTCACCTTTAAAGGAAAGCTTCTGCAGTTTGACATCAAAGGTCCTAGACTGAAATAAATCTTTTTGGTTTTTGAAAGGAAGAACATTTCAGGAAAGCACGGCTTGAGGAAGACTTGTGAATATATCTAATACACCCTTGGCAAGAAAAGATTGTGAGAACATATTGTGAAAAAAGAAATATAAAAGAAGAGGTTGAATTTAATGATCTGTATTTGTGCTTATTTTTCTTCTCTACTGATTATAACTTCTCATCATATTTCCTATCCCCTTCCACTAAACCTATCATATATAATAAGGTTGCTTTGTCTCGTGTGATAAGTATCACTCCATTATACACACATGGACAAAACCAGGAAAAAAAATCACATAGATTCCTTAGAAACACTTAACCTTTTTCAATTTCAGATGGAAGGAACTAATAAAAAGATGGAATATAGAGGCAATATTCATGAGACCTGAAACCTCCTGAAGAGATCTCTGCAGAAAAAAAGACACTTCATAAGGATGTGCGCTAACTCTTGGCCAAGTGGGAGAAACAGGAAGGAAGTGCTTATCTGAGATTTGTGTGAGGACATCTGGCCAGCAGCAGCTGAAACAAACCCCAAAGAGATATTTAATACTGTATTATCAAAATGGTCTCTTCATCTCCCATCAAAGTCATCTTACCATCCCAGATGATAACTTACCATCTTGAGCCCATTTTAAGAACCACTACTCTAAGTTAAGCAAATTTCTGCTCTGAAATTTAGTTACACCAGAATGTATCTCCTGCTTATTCTTCAGGTATTGCTCAGCAGAGCTTTACTGACCAGGAGAGCTTTCTTTGTTATATGCTCTCTTGGAACTAAGTTCCTGTCCATCTGAGGATATGTCTCAGGTTTTTACATTCCCTACCATGACCTTTGATTAATGCCTGTCCCATTCACCAAAGTGGTAGATTTTGGCTCACAGTGGTATCCTCAAGGCCTAGTAGTAGGCACTTTAGAAATAGTTGTTGAATGGGTGAATAAAGTGAGTTTGTGACTTGAATATCTTAGCTAACAGCAATATCAGGATTTAAAAAAAATTAGTTAATTTATTATTTATTTTTGGCTGCGTTCGGTCTTCGTTGCTGTGCGTGGGCTTTCTCCAGTTGCAGCGAGCAGGGGCTACTCTTCGTTGTGGTGCACGGGCTTCTCATTGTGGTGGCTTCTCTTGTTGTGGAGCACAGGCTCTAGGTGCGTGGGCTTCAGTAGTTGTGGCTTGCGGGCTCTAGAGCGCAGGCTCAGTAGTTGCAGCACACAGGCTTAGTTACTCTGAGGCATGTGGGATCTTCCCAGACCAGGGCTCGCACCAGTGTCCCCTGCATTAGCAGGAGGCTTCTTAACCACTGTGCCACCAGGGAAGTCCCAGGATTTTTAATTAATTCTTCTTCTACCATAAAACCACCAAAAACAGAAGAAATAAAATAAACAGAGATTCTGATAAAATATATTTATGTTCGTATTCATTGTGTTGAGAGTTGGGCTTACAAAAAGAACAGTGTAGGGAACTTGGGAGCCAGTCAAGTGCCTGTGTAATATATCAAGATGGACCATACACTGGGTCATAGAACAATCTTCAACAAATAAAAAAGTCGAAATCATACAGAGTGTGTCTTCCAAACACAATGGAATCAAATTAAATTAATAACAGAAAGAAAATTTTAAAATCTCTAAATTCTTTGAAACTAAGCAATACATTTCTAAATAATCCATGGATCAAAGTTTCAAGGGAAGTTAAAAAAAAGCAACAACAAAAAACATGTGGATCTCAAAATGGATTTTAAACTTAACTATAAAATGTAAAACTATAAAACTTTTAAACATGAGTAAAAATCTTTGCAATGTGGGACTAGACAAAAAATTATTAGACTTGATGCTAAAAGCATGACCCCTCACAGAGAAATTTCATAAACTGGACCTCATCACAATTTAAAAGTTTTGTTATATGAAACAGTCTGTTAAAAGTATGAAAGATGAGCTATCAACTTGGAGAACATATTTGCAGACCACGTATATGACAAAGGACTAGTATTTAAAAAAATATAAAGAATTCTCAAAACTCAACAGTAAGAAAAAAATCCAATTAGAAAATAGGCAAAGATATGAAGACACATATCACCAAATGATATACACAGATGGCAAATTAGCACATAAAAAGATGTTAAACATTATTAACCATGAGGGGAATGCAAATTAAAACCCAATGAGATACTATGACACACCTATCTGAATGACTAAACAAAACAACAAAAAATACTGACAACACAAAATGCTGGTGAAGATGTTAAAAAGGTGAATCTCTCATACACTGCTGGTGGAAATGTAATGGCCAGTCTGGAAAACGGTTTGGCAATGTCTTTTTTTTTTGGCAGTACGTGGGCCTCTCACTGCTGTGGCCTCTCCTGTTGTGAGAGGCCACAGGCTCCAGATGTGCAGGCTCAGCGGCCATGGCTCACGGGCCTAGCCGCTCCACGGTATGTAGGATCTTCCCGGACCGGGGCACGAACCTGTGTCCCTTGCATCGGCAGGCGGACTCTTAACCACTGCGCCATCAGGGAAGCCCTGGCAATTTCTTTTAAAAAAATAAATAAGCAAGTACCATATGACCTAGACGTTGCCTTCCGGGCATTTATTCCAGAGAAATGAAAACATATATTCATACAAAAACCTGTTTACAAATGTTTATAGCAGTTTTATTAGTAATAGTCCTGAACTGGAAAAAAATGCAAATATCTTTTAATTTTTAATCAATTTTTGTTGGAGTATAGTTGCCTTACAATGTTGTGCTAGCTTCCACTGCACAGCAAAATGAATCAGCCATACATATACATATATCCCCTCCATTTAGGACACTACAGTGCATTAAGTAGAGTTCCCTGTGCTATACAGTATGTTTCCATCAGTTGTCTATTTTATACATAGTATCAATAATATATATGTGTCAATCCCAAACTCCCAATTCCTCCCATTGCACCTCATTCCCCCTTGGTATCCATACGTTTGCTCTCTATGTCTGTGTCTCTGTTTTTGCTTGGCAATTAAGGTCATCTATACCATTTTTCTAGATTCCACATATATGCGTTAATATACGATATTTGTTTTTCTCTTTCTGACTTACTTCAATCTGTCTGACACTCTCTAGGTCCATCCACATCTCTACAAATGACCCAATTTCATTCCTTTGTATGGCTGAGTAATATTCCATTGTATATATGTACCACATCTTCTTTATCCATTCTTCTGTAATGGGCAAATGTTTAAAACTGTAGTACACCTATACGATGGAATACTAATAAGCAATAAAAAGCAGCAAGCTATTGATAGTCAACTACCTAACTCAGTCTCCAGAGAATTATGCTGAGTGAAAAAATTCAATGCAAAAAGTTTACATACCGTATGATTTCATGTATGTACCATCCTTGAAATGACAGAATTATAGAAATTAAGAACTGATTAGTGATAGGGATTAAAGAAGATGTGGAAGTAAGAGGGAAATGAATGGGGCTATAAAAGTGTAACACGAGGGGTCCTGACTCCTCGAAAATGTTCTGTATCTTGACTGTATCAATATCAATATCCTGGTTGTGATAGAGTGCTGTGTTTTGCAAGACATTATCTTTGAGAGAAACTGATTAGAGTACATGGGGTTACTCTGTATTATTTCTTACTACTACATGTGAATCTATAATTATCTCAAAAATTTTTTTAAAGTTTAATTTAAAAAAACTATGAGATGGGTATAATCATTATTCCCATTTTTAAATAAGGCAATAGAGGCAGAATGAGTTTAAGTAACTTGCTCATTGTGAGATGATTATTAAGTGATAGAGCTGGAATTTGAACCACCTGGATTTTGAGACCAGAATCCTCACTTTAAACCATGAAGCTTTATTGCTTTTACTTTTCTCTGGCTGTATGTGGCCCACAACTAAGCAGGCATTTGCCTATGATTAAACAAATTATATTTCACAACATAATCCTGTAACATTCCAAGATAACCAAAATTGAACACAAAAAGTGAGCTTTCTTATCCATACTTCATTGTAGATTATTTTACATAACATAGTAAAGGCCAGTATTCAAAGGCTCATAAATAATGATTATGACCATAACAAATATACATGACCTAATATATACGTGCAAAAGTAAATTGTTTTATAAACTAAATTAAGGGGCTATTCTAATTTAAATTGTGTGTAATATCTTATAATGATTAATCACCTATTTATGAATGATTCCGGAAAAGCCCATGTTTTTCAAAGAACTGCTTAGAAATCAATAAAGTTCATACAGGTCTTATTAATTCGTCAAAGAAACTTTCTTTATTAAAAAGTGTCATCTATCTTAATTCTTAGATCTTTAACAGGATTTTTTTGTTGTTGTTTTAAGACAGCAGCCCTACATTAGAACTATTGTGACCTAACATGGTAAAAGACTGTGTAACTTTTCTGTGAATTAAGATTTAAAGATATTCTAAATCTCTTCATTTTAATGTAATATAAATGATCATAATTATTTGAAGTTATTTTCTTCTCAACTGTTTTTCTTCCCATTTTATTCTCATAGCCCTATGAGAGGAGAGAATATGATCAACTATACGTGAAAGATGCAGAAACTGAGGCAGAGGGAGGAAATTTAATTTGTTCATGCCCTTCTAATTAATAATCCAAGTGATTCTAACAATTTCATATGAAAGTAGTATTGCCAAAGAACAGTGACAAAATAATGATTCGATGATAAAATAATACTATAATCTAAGTAGAAAGTTATCAGTGTAAAAATCTTGTCCAGACCTTATTTATTGAAGTATACCCAAAATGAGAAGTTTTGATCAGTGATAAACTGTGTATTTGTGGATTTAGGAAACAGATAATGTAGAGGGTAGGCACACACCAGTCTTCTGTATCAGATTGTTACTCTGAATTCCAACATGATTATTTTCAATAGGCAAGTTACATAATCTTTCTCTGCCTCACTTTCCTAGAATATTGAGTGGAGAAAATGCTAGCTACCACCTATGGTTATTGTAAAAATGAAATAAGGTACTTTACATAAAACATCTAGTGGAATTCCTGGCTCAGTGCAAGTGCTCAAGCGGTGGTAGAGCAGTGAATGATGGATTCATGGCCATCACTGAACAAGAAGAGCTTTATTAATGGAAAGAGGGGAGGGAAACTATTATCAGTAGGAAACTCAATTGTGACAGGTGTTTATACTCAGCATGTCATTAATGCCAGACAAGGACAACCCTCAAGTTTACAAATGAAGAATGGGCATTTTGCCCAATTTTAGCAAGGTATTGAATGAGTTAAAGCATGTAGAAGGTGTTTCCAGGAGCTCCTGACTTGCACTAACTGCTCAGTAAGTGTTAGCTGTTGTTAACATCACTGTTACTATAAAGTAGTGAAGAAAAATTAGAACGTGTTCTGTCAGACACAAGAGCATCTTATACATCATAGGGTCATTATAAATTAGCAGTGCTTTTGTATTTAGGTTATAAACTATCTCCGAAGAATAATAAACATCTATACACAAGTGGAAGCTTCTGAGTAAAATGTAAGGCTCTTTAAGCTTTTTAAGCTTTCTTTAGTAAGTAGGATGAAGAAACACAGCCTGAAAGACATGCCTGCTGCTCAGTGGAAAGCAGCCCTGATGTGGCATTACTGGGGCACATTGCCAGCATGTGATGGATAAATGACCTGCTCTCCATGTGAGAGTGTGACTTTCTAGGTGACTGGAAAACAGGCATCCTTCAAGGAGACTGAGGGAAAAAGATTAAGTCTATACCACTAGTCTTAAATTTACCATCATTAAAAGAAGTCCAATTAACTTTACTAAGTTAAGGGCTGATGGAAGACATTTTCATATATTGAAGTATGGGGAAGTCATTCTACCTTATACATGATTTAACTTAAGCTTTATGCTAACTAGGACAGCCTGTTTTGTGGCCTATTAAGCATACATTGTACATCTACTTTAAACTATTAAAGAAAACCATACATTGCTCAGAAGTAAAAAATATTCATTTTGAAGATAGAGATAAATGTCTCCCTTCCTGGGATGTAAGGGCTAGTATTCCTTTGAAGATGAGGCTCCCTCCCCAGGTGCCCAAGTGGGAGGCCATACGAACTCTCTTTGTACATGCTGATCTGCCATTTTTGAAACCTTAAGGGAATATACCTGTCATGTTTGATGTTCTTTGTTCTGACAAGATATAAAACAGTGCTGAAAACCATGCTTCTTTGGAACAGTTCCTCAGAGCTATATGAGGGGCTGTCTCCCAGGCCATAGTCCTCAGTTTAGCTAGAATAAAATTCTCTTCTATTCTTATTATAGACTGGTTATTGGTCATTTCCGTCAATAGGACCACACCACAAATGGGTATGGAGATTCAGAGATTAATGTCTGCTCCCTCAAGAAGCTCATGAGTCCATAGGGGAAACCATTATATAAACAATCTAAAACAATGCTGCAATTGCATTAAAATAGGTATAAAGGATGGCGAGATAGTATATAATTGATTAATTCTTCCAGAAATCAAAGAAGAAAAACTCCAAGGAAAATATTATAGTGAAAGGCATTTCTTTGCTTCTTTATTTATTCATTTTAAGTGTACTTGCAAGTCAGGCCATCACATTGTTAAGTAAAATAATTATTACGTATTATGTATATTATAAATATTTTATACTTTATATTATGTACATATAATACATACATAATATACATTATAAAATATATGTAATAATTACTTTACTTGACCCAGGTGTTTAGTTAGAAATCAAACCAAGTGAAATTTGATACAACCCAGAAATTAATCTGGGTCTTTCATACTGGGGTCATCTCTGACATATTTGTTACACTTAGAAAGATGAATAATATTCCTTAAGGTTAAAACACTGAATTTAACTGCAAAGTTTATATTAGAAAATTATCATCATTCATCTTATCTCTATACAGTATTATTAATAAGAATTAGTCCATGAAAGCAGAAATGTCATTGTCTTAAGTTTCTTAGACTCGACTTGTTACACAGAATTAGACATAGTATAGTAATAAGTGTATGAGAACATTTTCTACTGAGTGCTTTTAGTAGCCTTATGTTTGAGATGTTTATATTTGTCTCTAAAAAGTTTAATTTCTGAATGTGTCAAAGAACTTTATTAACAAGGCATTCTCATCCATAAAGTTGTACCATGGAAGTTACTCCATTTCTTACAATGAAAGGAATGCCTTTTTTCAATCACTGTTACACTGAGTAGGTTTTAATATTTTTTCTCTTTACCTTCACACATCAAGTGCCATTGTAACAACTATGTTGCATAATAATTTAAATAACTATATGAAAAAATTATGGGGCTTGAGATGGTAGAGTCTTCTAAGGCAATAGTTTTATCTGTGGAAGAAAAATTTTTAAATTGGACCTGGCTCAGTGCATGAAAAAAATGAACATATTGTTCAACTCAATAAACAAAGTGACAAGGCAAAAAGTATATATATAATTTTAAATAATAAAGCAGTCAACTGAAAAAGATAAAGATGCAAAGTAAAGAGAGAGATAGAAGCTCTGTGCCCTTTCCCTATACCTTACCCTCTGCTTCTCTTCCATCTGGCTGTTCTTGAGTTATATCTTTTAATAATAAACTGGTGATCTATTAAAAAAAAAGGATGCAAAGTAAATTCAGATGTTTGTTTACTGCTCCTTCACCACCACCATTTACCAAATTAAGGTGCATTCCATTGGCCCTCTAGTGGTGATATATTAGGGTTATAGATTCTTACACTCAAGGGGTAAAAATGCTCTCTTCTTCCAGAACTACAAAAGTGAAACATGTTCCTGTAAATGCCAAATTCTAGGAATATATTTTTAAATCTCCGTGTGGGATGTAAGTAGAAAAATTTTCCTCAGCCAATGTGGGGTTTCTTCTTGTACCCCTCAATAAAAGATATGTCAAGTGAAGATGACAAATCAGGATACCACATGGTACATCATAATAATGCAGTACTTTTGCCACATCAAATTTTGCAAAATGTTGCAGATGAGTCATAGAACAAAGTTCTGCAAGAGCTGCCGCATCTCTGTCTATTGCACCTTAATTCTTTTCAGCAAGCCTCCTCTTACTGGAGCCCTGGCATTTTCTTCAAAAGGACTGCCAATTGTTTTAATGTTTCTAAAATGTACAGAAATGACTCTGAAGTTTCATACCAAAAAGCAAGTGCAGTCACCTCCTGCATTGCCTTCCTCCTAGCAAAGCTTCCTGATTTTTCCTATGAAAAAGTCCTCCCTCCCAACGCTGAATGTATTACAAAGAATACATTTTATTTTATTTTTATTTTATTTATTTATTTATTTTGCAGTACACGGGCCTCTCACTGTTGTGGCCTCTCCCGTTGCAGATGCACAGGCTCAGCCATGGCTCACGGACCCAGCCGCTCTGTGGCATGTGGGATCTTCCCGGACTGGGGCACAACCCGTGTCCCCTGCATCAGCAGGCAGACTCTCAATCACTGTGCCACCAGGGAAGCCCCAAAGAATGCATTTTAAATTATCTGACATTATTTGGTTCTTTTCCATAACAAACTGTGGTCCTTAAGGGGGAGGATGCTGCAGCTCCTTTGGCACAATGAGAGACTAGATGAACTTAGTTTTACAAGTTAATGCCCAAATGTCCAAAAATGAATCATCAGCATTTAGAAGCTTTACCATCATTTGTCTTAAAAAACAAAAACAAAATCAAACAAACAAAAATCTTTGCTACAGAAGAAGAAATCTATGATCAGTATTTATTCAATTTGGCTTCCAGCTAAAAGATGGTCCCAGAGCTTTGGAGTCAATGGTACTGAGAAGGAGTGAGAAGTTAGCCATCGTGTGTGCTTATTCACTCCACAACTTCCTGCTGCACAAACCATGGTGGTTACTGTGGACAGAATTGGTTCACAATAACCAAGTTAGTACTATTGAAAAGAAGGAAGAATGAGGGGATGAATGGAGAGAGGGTGAGAGGGAGGAAAGAGTCAGTTGGTCCTGTTTACATGAAAACCTTATAGAGCACAATACTTCTTCAAGGCAAACAAGAAAAAACAAGTCACTTTCCTGTAATTTACTCTGAGGTGCTAAGATCTTTTCTTTTTTCTTCTTTTCTTTTTTAAGGTAAAAATCCAGATTGATAATCAAGGTTAAAACGCCATGAGATTGTAAAAGTCAAATATAAAATCAGATGATTTTTTACAACCAAAATTTCCTTTACTGTATACAATTAAGAGAGTTGTGATAATTATTCTGCTTCACTGTAAAAAACAAATAAATGTCACTCGATATCAACAGTTAGGGACAAATTATGTTCACTTTAAATTCATGGTTCTAGCATCTTTCTTTCGTTTTTTAGAATTTATTTTACTCTATTTTAATACCTAGGACTGTACTAAAGAATATTAATTTTCTAATATTTATTTTTATAATACTTAATGCTTTTTTGCATTTAAAAAAATGTTCCTTAAAGAAAATATGATACTACATATATGCAATAGGTAGGTTTGTAAATGTGTATGTACATTATTTATATGCATGCAATATGTATGTGTGAAAATATATGTACTCATACACACACACATATGAATCTTGAGATATTTAAGTTTTTTCTCAGTATAAACTTTATTATATATTTTAGAAATGTGATGAAGTTTGAAGAGAGAAACTTGAAAGAGAGAAAATGCGCTATATCCCAAAGCTAACTAATAAAGATTTTTCTTGCTATCTAATGTAATATAATTGTACAATAAGATTATTTTTGTACTTAAAAATTTTAGTAAAATCCTCAATGTCATGCATACAAATAGGGCTACAATTAACCACACTCAGACTGATACAAAAAAATACTTTGAATAGAAGAAAACTATGCATTCTTATAGGGTGTGAAATTTTAAGTTGGATATTTTGTCTAATTTTTTAGGTCCCTTGAGTCCTGAGTCTTCAGAGATGCCTTTTAGATTGGTGGCTAACCCCATGGAAGATGAAGCAGACAGACCTACCTAAGCTGAATCCTAGCTCTGCTATTTGGTACATGTGCTTTTAATTCAGATATTTCAGTTTCTCTGAAACTCTTTTCCTAATTGTAAAATGCTACCTAACTTCAGGGTTATTCAAAGGATTAGAAGAGACAAAATATGCCGAGTGCTTTATTTTGTAAGTTGAAGTATAGTTGATTTACAATGTTTCAGGTGTACAGCAGTGTGATTCAGTTACACATACATATATATATAATCTTTTCCAGATCCTTTTCCATTATAGGTTATTACAAGATATTGAATATAGTTTGAATATAGTTCCCTGTGCTATACAGTAGTTCCTTGTTGTTCATCTATTTTATATATAGTAGTGTGTATATGTTAATCCCAAATTCCCAATTTATCCCTCCCCGCCCTTTTCTCCTTTAGTAACCATAAGTTTGTTTTCTATGTCTGTGAGTCTATTTCTGTTTTGTAAATAAGTTTATTTGTATCATTTTTTTAGATTCCACATATAAGTTATATCATATGATGTTTGTCCTCTGTCTGATTTACTTCACTTAGTATGGTAACCTCTAGGTCTATCCATGTTGGCGCAAATGGCATTAGTTCATTCTTTTCATAGTATTCCATTATTGTGTGTGTGTGTGTGTATATATATATATATATATATATAAATATATATAATGACACCTCCTCTATCCATTCATCTGTCAGTGGAAACATAGGTTGTTTCCATGTCTTTGTTCTTGTACATAGTGCTGCTATAAACATTGGGGTGTATGTATCTTTTCGAATTAATCTTTTTATCTTTTCCAGATATATGCCCAAGAGTGGGATTGCTGGATCATATGGTAACTCTTGTTTCAGCTTTTTAAGGACCCCCCTTACTGTTCTTCATAGTTGCTGCACCAATTTACATTCCCACAAATAGTGTAGGAGGGTTCCCGTTTTTCCACACCCTCTCCAGCATTTATTATTTGTAGACTTTATGATGACGGCCATTCTGACTAGTGTGAGATGATACCTCACTACAGTTTTGATTTGCATTTCTCTAATAATCAGCGATGTTGAGCATCTTTTCATGTGCCTGTTGGCTATCTGTATGTCTTCTTTGGAGAAACTTCTATTTAGGCCTTCTGCCCATTTTTTGATTGGGTTGTTTGTTTTTTTGCTGTTGAGCTGTATGAGCTATTTTAATGTTTTGGAGATTAACCCCTTGTCAGTCTCTTCTTTTGCAAAATGCCAAGTGCTTTTGCACAGAAGATTTTATATAATATGAACTTGGTAGATGATGATACGTCATCATCATCATCATTACATAAGAATGAGTATGGCAACAAGATAATTTGGTGCAAAGATGGGGGAGGGAGATGGAAGGTCAGGGAAAAGAGGGCAGGAAGACTATCTGCTTTGTGAAGAAATGGTATATTGGAGGGATTGAACTCATTGAATAATTTCTCAACTCTCCATTTCACTTTGTTATGTTTGGTCACAGCCTCTATGAGTTTTGTTTTGTTCATGGACTTTTTATTCTCGAAAGATTCTATGGTGAGGGAGGTATAAATGTAGGTAAAATGATTGAAAGGGCATTCAAAAATTGTTTGCAGTCTTAGGCACTCGAACAAGAGAGACATGGAATCTGACTTGAAAAGTAATGTACTATATTCATTACCAAATTCAAGTGTTAAGTGTATGCATGCAAAATGAATTATAGTTATCAGCTTCTGGAATGAAGCAAACATTTGGTTCTAGAATGATTCTGCCAAAATGATACAAAAGATGAAAAGGCTCTGTTATCTCCCTGCTACTGCATCCCTTTAGCAATATCAACCTGCTTTTCAGTACACAAAGTAGAATTGATTTCTAAATATCTTTAAATTTCTCCACTTCTTAGATCAAGCAGCTTCCAAAAATGAGCAGTATTGCAAGCTGATTTCATCAAACATAGGAAACCAGCTAAACAGCAGCTTGGAATCCCACAACCCAGGAATTGTCCACAATTCCCCCTCCCTTCTTCTATAGCATTTTGGCAATCAATTGAAATTCACAAATTAAATTAAGATGGAAGACTCCAGTCTAAACTGAGAAATAAAATATGCAATAATCATAAAATGATTTCCAAGGTGATAATGTTTTACCTTGAGAGTGTTACATATATACTGAAAGCAAAACCTTAACTTTAGGAGCACCATCAAATTTGGGGGAAAGAAATAAATTCCAAGGCTTGATTGAGTCCACAACCTAAAGGTCAAAAGTGACATGAAGTGAATGTCTGCAACACTGCCTTTCACTGAAATAATTATGCAGAGATTAACCTGTAGTGATTTTCTAAAGATAAAATTATATTCAAATGCATTATTTCAGTAATAGTGCTAATTGATGGCTTATTCATGAGTTCTGTAGAAACTAGCTGTGTTACAAGATGAAATTTTGCAAGTGAATGTTGCTCTTAAGGGTTTAGTAAGGTTTTTTTCTTCTAATTTTTTGAGTTTCTGTGAAACTGTTATTTTCTAAGTCTATTTATTACCTTTTCCTCTAACCTTAATTTACATTCATCTAATACTTTAAAAAGTATTTTTTTCGCTCAGGTGCAATGAAGGACTTTTTTTGCTCAGGTGCAATAAAGGACTATGTCAGAATAAGAAAAGCATAAATTACATCATCTGTAGACAGAAATTTCACTCTATTTGTTTTATTATCTGCATATGGACAAACAAAAACTGGGAAGAGAAAAATAGTAAAAGTTGTGTTACAACTACTGCCGATGGAAGAATTTCAGTGAGTACATTAGAAAGGTCATAAATTATGCAAATCAATTAGAGATATTGGTAATCTCTAGCAACTGTACAAAATTGCCTTACACACAGCAGGAAATATGTAACAGATTAATCTCTTGGAAGATGGTAGTGGAGAATAGAGTTTAGGCTTGAACAGTTGGAGAACTGATATCCTAAATGTCTTGCTTATCTTTGTTACCCTTTCCCCTATAATCAGTTACCAAGGCCTGACAATTCTACCTCCTAAACATGGCTTAAATTAATTTCCTTCTGTCTGTTCTCACTGACACTGCTCTGGTTCAGGCCATTATCTCCTTTTCCTTGCAATATTCATTCATTCACATTTTCTTTCAGTCATTTATGTATTCAAGTATTCGATAATACCACAGACCATTATTGAATACACATCATATGTTCTAGATAAGTGAGTGGAAATAAAATCAAAACACAATTCTTACTCTCAATGAATCTTCAGTATAATGGAAAGAAAAAAATAGATACTGGAAATTACAATTCTAAAGTTGCCCCTAATGACAAATATAGGTATGCACAGGCAACTAGGGAAGCACCTCAGAGCACCAAAAGCCAACTTAGAGTCAGTGAGGGTATCTGGAAGAGGCGATGGCTGAAATGAAACCTATGGAACCAGTAGGCAAGGCAAGGAGTGATGTACTGTAGGTAGCATTACTGGCCACCGCACTCCTCCCTCTATTCACACCTTTTGCCATATGACTTTGCCATTCCTTCCACAAAAGAGACAGAGTATATTTACCCTCCTCTTGACTCTGGATACCTACATGTTATTTGCTTTGGCCAATTATTGGGCGGAATTTATGGTAGTCCAGTCCTGAGACTGTGCTATAAGGGGTCTTACATGCTTCCACATTCCCTCTTGCACCTCTCCCATCACCATGGAAAGAACGTGCCCACAGGATAGCCCACAAGCCCCCAAGAGGAGGAAGAGAGACACAGAGGAAAAAGTCCAGCCTAAATAAGCCAAATCCTAGCTGAATCCCAGATGTGTAAATAAATACCACTCAGATTTTGTGGTTATCCCATAAATAGCGAAGCAAACTGATGCAGGAAGTTTGGTGGCAGAGATGGTATTTCAGATACATAGAAGAATATGTGTAAAGGATTGAATGGCAGTTGGAGAACTGTAAGTTCTTTAAATTTATTGGCACTTAACTAAAGTTGGAAGCTTAATTAAAATGATGGAATCATTAATACGGGGTAGATTATTAAGGGCACTATACACCACATACCTTCAGTGGTACCATTCACTGTGTTTTGTTTTGTGTTTGCTTTTGAGGGGAAGGAGGAGAAATTAATCCATATTAAGCTATGTTGAGTTTCAAAGCCTATGGACATTAAATGTAGATATTCAGCAGAGTTGAAAATATGGATCTGCTACTTAGAAGGCTGGATTTAAGCTAAACATTTGTCAGATGGTTTAGAGAAAGAAAGGAAAGTCAAAGAAAGATAGCATCAAGATTTAAGGTGGTGGTTGGGACACAAAGAAAACGGGACAGGGCTTAGGAGGAGCTGTCAGAGAGGAATAAGGAGAAACAGATAAAATGGTGTAACAGGATCTAAATAGAAGACAGATATATAGTGATAATTATGTGACAGGCACTATTCTAAACATCTGATCTTTACAACAGCCTTATGAAGTAGATACAATGATTATCACCATTTTACAGACTGGAAATCGAGGCACAGCGAGACTAAGTGAAGTGCCTGAGGTCTCACAGTTCATCAGTAATAGAGACGGGACTTGAGTCTGAGTTCATTATCTACCACCCTGGCAAGGGAAGATACAGTTCTGAGAATGAGAATGGTCAGCACGTTAAATACAGGGCTGAAAGAATCTCATTAGTTGCAGCAACAAGGATATCATTAATAACTTTTATCAGAACAGTGTCAATGAGGAGATGAAGACAGAAAAGCAGGCTTTGGTGTTGCCCATTGACATCCTCTGTGGCAAATTTTCTGACTTCAGATCCCCCAGTCCTTCTACACAGGTAGGGATTTTCCAGAATCAAACACTGAGACCATATTTAGGATGTGAGCTGTGTATCACAGATCTGCTGTGCAAGAAAGAGGGAAGAAGCAATATAGGAAAAAATAAAAGAAGTCAAACTGCGATGCAGACCTGAAACAGTTTTAGCCAATCTGATAGGGAGATCTAGAGGAATTGTTGAGTATTAAAGTTGTTCTACATTGGGTTAAAATAGTTCAGCTTTATAACCACTTTTTAAAAAAATTTTAATTTTATATTGGAGCACAGTTGATTAACATTGTTGTGTTAGTTTCAGGTGTACAGCAAAGTGATTCAGTTATACATATACATGTATCTATTTTTTTCAAATTGTTTTCCTGTGTAGGTATAACCATTCTTGGCTCAGCTATCAGAGATGGCTGTTCCAGGAACAGCATGACCTTGGATGGGGGTGTGGGTGGTGCTCAAAACTGAAATAGCCCTTAAAATGATGACAGCCTGAAGCTGTTTGCCCACCCAAATATCTGCAGAACTTCTTTGAAAGAGAATGTCTACCACTCCTCCCAATAACTTTCTAAGCTTCTCTTTCCTTATATTAAGTGTTCATATTTGGGTAATTAAAAGTGGCTCTTTCCACTGACTGATACATAAACCTCAAGCAATTTTTGCATTATATTTTAATTATTTCCTTGATATCTGTCTCTTTAATAGAACAGTAGCATCTTAAGGTCAAGGAACTTATCTTTTCATCTTAGTTTTTTCAACATCTAACACATCAATATGACTCATAATAAAATGTGTTGACAGTTGAATAGGAGGGGCATTTGAGATGGGTCTTAAAGGATGACTAAGAGTTTGTTAGAGCACAGGACCAAAGGCTAAACAGCTTGCGTGCCAATTAAACTTGCAGTCACTATTCTATTTTTCTTTGTGTATTTTTTAAATATATAAATGAATAGTTTCCATTTATTCACTGCATTGTAAAAGCTTACGCACTTCCCTAAGCAGAAGTGTCTCCAAAAACACTTGGAAGAATAAGTAAAACACACTTATTTTCAGTAACTTATTTAAATGTAATTGTTTCAGTGTGTGAACCATTCAGTGAATTTTTGAAATGTTTAAATTGCATTTGTAAATTTTATAAGTTTAAATTCAATATAAGATGAGAAAATTAAGGTGATTTTTTTCAAAGACTTTTAAAAAATACAAAACCATTTTTCTGTTTATATTATATAAGATGTACATTATTTTCTGCCTAATTTTGTGTGAGTTTTACTCTATGTTAGGTACTGTTTCAGTTCTTCTCCTATAAATGGGATAATAATTTATAGATTTTTATCAGAATTAAATTAAATAAGATCTAAGTTATCTTGGGTATAATAGATCATAAAAGATGCCTTATTTTTTGTACTTTAATTATCTCCTTATTTGGGGAAGCAATTGCCTTTCAGCTCCATATTTTCATTATCTAGTACAATGTTTGATCTGGAGTATGTGCTAAATATTTCCTGAATCAATAGAAAACCAATGAAAGCAGGATCAAAATTATGAATAAGAATTTTAAACAATTAGAAATCAAAGAAAAAACTAGTCTGAAGAATATAAAGTAAGCATTTAGAATTTCTATTGCATTGTTCTTTCTTCAACTATTAGCTTACTTATAATGTTTCTGCATCACCCAAACAAATTTTCATTCATAAAGTCTGAATGATGACTCAGAAAGGAAATCTGAGATTATCTACCCCTCTTTTTCAGATGATAATATTAAGGTTGTACAACTGCATTTTTCGTAGACTGAGGGATGGAAATTCAATCTCCAAACATACAATTCACAATCATTCTTTCTCAGTCAAAAATATTGATGGTAAGGCTACTAATGTTTCTGTCATCTACTCTTATAGGTTTTTAAAGGATAAAAGCACAAAGTAGGTTTCTTTGCATGGTCAAATTATCTTCATGTTGTAATCCAGCAAATATTTATTTGGGGGCTCTGCAATGTGTTAAAGTTCTTTTTGCATCAGTAAAACTTTAAATCAGTAAAACTACTTGCATAATAGATCCATTGATGCAATGCAATATAGTCAGTCCATAAAACACTTCTATTGACAGTTTACCCCACCGCTTACCTAAAATACTCATTCCTCTTGTCATCTAAAGCCTGCCCATCCTTCACTACCAAGATCAGTTTTGTTAGGTGCCTAGGATATTGAAAATTATGGTTCTCGTTCTGGGTCACTTATAACTTAAGCTGCATTATGAGCTTGAACTCTTTTTGTGTATAAAACAAGTGTTTATGTAGATGATTTCTAAGTTCCTTTCCTGTTTAGAAATTGTATGGGCCACAGAGCTCTTTGCCTTATCTTACCCTTTCTTTTCTGATTTCCTACAACATTCTAGACCTACTATCATATAACTTGGTGCTTGGAAGTTATATGTATGTATGTTTGTCTTTTTTTAGAAAATAAGATTGCAAATTCTTCAAGAAGATGCTGTACTTAATCTCCTTTAGTCTCTCTCTCACTTACTGATTAGTAATACCAAGAACACACTTGATACTTTCTGGTTCCTTTAATAAAGCCAACGTTTAAACACTAAAGCTTGGGAAACAATTAGGTGATGATTATTACTATTATTGTATAAAAGGAATCCATTGTTTTACTTCATTCATTGCAAAGTTCATTGCAAAATGATCCGTTGCAAAGAACTGATATTTGAGAGATGTATGGAACTGTCAGAACTTTCCATAGCTTTTTCCAGGTAGACAGACTTGACCAGAGAAGGTTCCTGAATATGTCCGTCATGCTTCTCTGCCTTCTGGTTTTTTTGGTTTTTTTTTGTGGTACGTGGGCCTCTCACTGTCAAAGTTCATTGCAAAATGATCCGTTGCAAAGAACTGATATTTGAGAGATGTATGGAACTGTCAGAACTTTCCATAGCTTTTTCCAGGTAGACAGACTTGACCAGAGAAGGTTCCTGAATATGTCCGTCATGCTTCTCTGCCTTCTGGTTTTTTTGGTTTTTTTTTTTGTGGTACGCGGGCCTCTCACTGTTGTGGCCTCTCCCGCTGCGGAGCACAGGCTCCGGACGCGCAGGCTCAGCGGCCATGGCTCACAGGCCCAGCCGCTTCGCGGCATGTGGGATCTTCCCAGACCGGGGCACGAACCCGCGTCCCCTACATTGGCAAGCGGACTCTCAACCACTGCGCCACCAGGGAAGCCCTGCCTTCTGTCTTTAAGAACTACATTTACCCACACCTACCCTCCAGGAAATGAATAAACAAAGTTTGGACTACCAGTGCACACTCCTGCCGGAAGAAGAAAGAAGAAACCAGTTGGGAAAATGGCACTTTGATGACAAATGGTGTATAATAGTTCTTTTCTTTATACCATCTCTCCTTCCCCCACCAATTAATCTGAAACAGTCTCCTTGTTCTGAATATGTCTTTCTCTCTTATTTCTTCCCCTACCTGAGCATAAGGCTCGAGAAATGATTTTTCATGTGCAGTCTGAATGGCACTTCAGAGTTAGTCTCATTTGATCTGCCTAAGAACCTTGTGAAGGTTCTACAGAATTCTATAGAATTTAGCATCTAAATGTTGCAGAGTGAAGAAATTGAGCATTGAGGTGAATGAAAGTGATGGAGATGGGTTCAGAATCTAGACTTTCTGAAACAAATTTCTTCAAGTAACTATATAAAACCAGGAGGCAAATAATAATAACATATCTTATTTCTCTACTTTTTGTATCCTAATTTTCTTTCTTTTTAATTTTAGTCCTTAAATTTCCTTTCTACTACACTGAGGTTGTTGAAATATTAAGTAATAAATAGAAGACACTAAACACTCTGAAGATAAAAGCTGAGGCATAGAGCAGTTTTCTTTTTTAAAAAATCATTATATCCTTCATTATGTGAATAAAATGAATAGACGGATTATATACTGTAATGTGAACAATACCTTAATATAGGATATATGTGAATTACATTAATACAAACAGTTCTTAGATGGGTAAAATTCAGAGGGAGGGAGCTTATTTTTGAAATGTTAGGGCCAGTTTTCTCTCTTGCCTCTGTCTTGGTAAGTGGTTTTCATGGGGATTATCCTGGAACCAGTAGGAGAGTATGGTGAACTCTCATTTCTTCCATATTCTTGACTTTGGCTTCTTGGAGTATCAGATTTTCTTTTTAAACACTCTGCAATAAATCAAGCATCACCAATTTAAATTTAAAGAATATATGCCAAATATTTCCCATAAAAATTTTTGTGATGTTATTACTGTGATCTGCAAACTGATCAACTTTGCCCTTTTCCTTTTCTTGTGAAAGCCTGCAGGTAGGTACCAATCCATTCCAATTAATATCTAATGATGATGATAAACTAAAGACAAAATCCCAGCTAACAGCTTCCATCTGTGGTTATGCATAAAATATCTGCTTCTGGCAAGTGACGCTATATGCAAATTTTAAAATTTCAGTGCTGCAGTAGTTACATAATATATTCATATATACCTAAAATAGAGATTTTCCCCCTTTTCACCACCTTTCCTTTCTTTAATGTTCAGGAACTCTATAAACACAGTTAGAAATACATTTTCATCTTTATTTCTTTTTGTTAGTATGTTTCTTTTAAAATATTCTCTTGTCATGGTTGCCAATACCAATGAATGCGTAATATTTTGGCTCTCACATTAAAAAAAATATTTTGTAAAACAAGTTCAATTTAACTATTATTAATATTAAAAAATTGGCATTGCTTTTGGCATCACTGTAGCATTCTTAAGGCTGGTGGCCATATGTAACTAGTACTGTGTTCCCCTAGGACCTAATATTTAGCATATACTTGCTGCCTTAAGGCCTCTCTGTATTTGCTACCAGCAAAATTGTCCATCCTTATGAGTTACTGTACTCAGACTTAAAAATGGTTGTAAGCAATATATTCCATATGCAGCTATACAGAGTTTTAACTCCTGTATTTCAGAAAGGAAATTGTCTAGTCCCCCTCATCTTTCTCCCTTTCTCTCTCTCTGTAGGAAGTTCCTGGTTGGTTTTAAGTTCCAGTTTTGATGACCATATGTTTATGTATTAGTCTAATATTAATTTCAAGACAGCATCAGCCTTAGGGAACCCTGTCCCTAAGAATGAATTGTAAAATTAATAAATTAAGGTGACATTAAATGGATGATTCTTGATGGTATCCAAGGGCTCAGAAGGAATGTTAGCAACTTAGGAAGTCTCAATGACAAAACCTCTTAAAGCCAACGTGCTCTTTATGAATGTATTACTGTGACTGTATGCTTGATATCAAGAAGCATGTGTGATTTAACAGTACAGCTCTGTTGTCTGCTAATAAGTATGCCATCTTACATGACTTGGAACCAGGTAAACCCCAGAAATTAAAGAAAGAATAGATGTAAAAAGTGAGGAGAAAAAAAAAAAAGCGAGATCTCTTTTTAGGCATATAAGAACACATTATATAACCTCTACAGCACTTGATTTTTTTTTAAGTCAAGTGGGAGATAGGAAGATAAGATTCCATTATCTTTTGATGGGCCAGAACAAAGTAGTTTTGTATTTTTTTTAAATCTTCCTGTGGAAAAGTATGTGTTCCTCACATTTCATTAACTCCTGAAGCAGGTACTTTAATTTGTAAACCACGCAGGCTAATTCTTCTCTCACTTGCGGGATTCAATCTCAAAACATAGTGAGAAAATGGATTCTTAAGGTGTCCTTACATAGATATTGTGCAGTGTTTGTGTTGACTTTTATTTTGTTCTTCTTAGATATTCACTGAGTTTAGCTGGGCTCTCTCCAAGGTATTAGAATGATGGCAATTTCATGATCAGTAAATGGTCTAGGAGTAGAACACCTTGAGTTTTGAGAAGCACAGAAAAGCAGGGATGTTTATCCTTTGGGATAAGACACATAATGAGGAATCACACCGGGCAATTTTTTTAGTCTATGAGAACTCTGAGAGGAACAATTCTCACAGCCAGATAGATGTTTGGGGGTAGCGATTCTCTGAATGTGGAGAGGATGGCCCCAGATATGACTAATCAAGAATGAATGAATATAATGTTACAGGGATTAAACAAAAAGATATTGGAAAAAATAACATACCAGGGCTTCCCTGGTGGCGCAGTGGTTGAGAGTCCGCCTGCCGATGCAGGGGACACGGGTTCGTGCCCCGGTCCAGGAAGATCCCACATGCCGCGGAGCAGCTAGACCCGTGAGCCATGGCCGCTGAGCCTGCGCGTCTGGAGCCTGTGCTCCGCAACGGGAGAGGCCACAACAGTGAGAGGCCCGGGTACCGCAAAAGAAAAAAAAAAATAACATACCAGAGAAATGGTTTAGGCAATATACCTACTAACCTTCACAAGGTAGAAATCAACCAATCATTTTTACCTAGACAGAAGTGCTACTTTATTGGTGAACAGAACTCCACGTTCAATGTCTTATTAAGCTTTGTAGCAGACGCTTTTGGAAATACTGCACAGTTACAACCACAATTTCTTCATCCTGTTTCCTCCACAATGACCAAGCTTGGCCCCCATTTAGATCAGTACATCCCTTCTGCTTATAGTCTTGATTGATTAAAGCAGAAGCCACTGAGAGTCTGACTGAGAATATGTACATAGAAGAGACTGTTGTTTTGGGTAACTAACACAGTAAAGTACAAGTACAGGAAGCATAGAATGACCATATTTTATCAGACATATGAACTAGAGAAGCCAAGAGGGAAAAATAAAGAAGGTACACAGAGAAGAACAGAGATGTGAAACCAAAGTCAAGACGGCATGGCAGTCCCTTATTTCAGCATGTTTCTGAGGCCTGCCTGAGTTCCCATGAGACAGCCCTAATCTAAACCACTTCTGCATTTTTTCCCCCATAAGCTAGTTTATATAGGTCACTGATAGCTAAATCCTAAAGCTTAACTCAAGTATTTCGTCTGTTAGGCAGTGAACTACTCACATTTTTACATTTCCTAATGAATTACATTATTTCTATTAATAAGTAGTGTCTGCAGAAGCAGACAATATCACCTAATTACATTCAAAGCGAGAAGTCTATTACCTGTTATTAACAAACAGAGATGAAATGCAGCAAACAAAAAAATTACTGTGGTTGTTGCTATGACTATTTACTTCCCTTTTATTACTGATTAATTTCAAAATTAAAGCTAATATAAATTACATTTAATTTTAATGCTTAGTATTAAATATTTAAAATACAAAAAATCAAAATTATGATTTTAAGAAGACATATTTTTTAATCTTATAAAGGAAGAAAAAAGTATGGATAATTAGATTCAGAAATTATTTATTCAGTGTGGTTAACCCATCATCACTTTGACTTGTAGAAGCACTGGAAAAGCTTTGCTAAAAAAATGTAGGGTGTGGGAGTACAGGTTAACAATTCTGATACTGCTATAAATGAACACTGGAGTTGAACAATTAAATAAATGGATGGTGGGTGGTAAGATTCAGGTTTCTCACTGTTGAAGTGAGAATTTACAGGTAAGCAAGGAGAAAAAGAATGATTCATGTAGTGATGGAATCGAGTTGGAGACATCAGGAAAAGCTCATGTTTAGTTTAATATAGTTAGCTTAATAGCTTAAACACAGATGGTTACATACTGAAATACTTATAGATATGTGTATGTACACAGGTTAGTATAAACATATATATTTTCTTATTCTGTCAGCTGGGAGTACCTATAAAAAATGAGACCCCAGATGTAATGAGCACACCTAGCACAGAGATCTTGGTGTCTAATGCCATTCTGCAATAAAATAAGACATGGCACCTCAGAGAAATGGCTGATTCTACACTTGGGACAGGAAAAGTGAGCCCAAGAGCACTTCACACTGCCAGAAAGTAAGAAAGTGCTAAACCGAACCCTTCTTAATAGAGACTATCAAAGGGGCTTAGAAGACAACTGAAAGAGCTCCCAATGGCCAACACTGGAATAATTTGATCAAACAGAATAAAGTCATATAAGATTATAGCCCAAAGTATAAAATAAATGTTCATGAATACATAGTGATATAAATAAATGGTTGAATAAAGTATTAAAATCAGAGAGAACAGACAAATCTCCCATGTATAACAATTCCAAATAATTTATGTAGATACTCTGCCCTAAAAGGAGTTGTGGGCTTAAGTGTGGTGTGAGTATAGAAACTTCCTTCCAAAGAGTACAGTATGAAAAAGGGGAAAAAAGAGTAACGTAATAGTAAAGAAACCTGATAAACACTGCCTCAGCCAGGTGATCAAGGTCAATATCAACAATCATAAAGCACGTTGATAGTATGTACCCTTGATCTGTGACGTAAATGGAAATTTATCTCTTCCATTTTCTTCCCCCAAACCCATAACCTTAATCTACTTATGGGAACAACATCAAATAAATCCCCAAACTGCCAATGTTGGTACACTGTACATAATACTTTACCAGTATGCCTTAAATTTGCGAAGGTCATCAAAAATAAAGAAAGTCTAAGAAACATTCACTGACAAGAGGAGCCTAAGGAGATGTGACTATTAAATGTAATAGGATCCTGGAACAGATGAAGGACATGAGGTTTAAAAGACTAAAGAAATCTGAATAAAGTATGGACTTAATGCATCAACATTGGTTCATTAGTAGTAACAAACATATCATACTCATGTAAGATGTTAATAATAGGGGAAAAATATGTGAGGTGTATACAGAGACTTTCTGTACTATCTTCCCAGTTTTTCTGTATACCTGAATCAATTGTTAAAAGATAAAGTCCATTTTTAGGGGCAAAAAGTAGATTCTGAGACCTCCCCAAAAGATTCTTATGTAAGAGGGCTGAAGTGGATTACTGATGATTCTGGTTCCTCATAACCACATTTGAAGGAACATTGCCCTAATGTGTGGTGTTTTTTCATGGTAGGAAGAGTCTTGTTCATTGTTGTAGCTCCAGGCATCAGGTCCAAGTATGTATTAGGCAACCAGTAAATATAGTGTCTGCTGACTGTTGATTTAATTTGTCATTAGTAAATATATTTCAGTTACATCTCTGTTTAAGACAAAAACAGATAACTACCTTCCTGTGATCATCACTGTTTCGCAAGCTTCTCTTTATAGTTTTCTTTTTGTTTTCTTTTCCTATATGGCTGTTCATTTCAGGTACATCTCTATAATGCTCATGTATTTGAAATTTTAATTTCTTCCCATAAACATTCATGGAACTATTGATAACAGATTGATACAATTTGTCACATTTATACTATACACATTAATATAAAAATAAGAATATTTAATAGAGATCTAAATATAAAAATTGCTATTCAAGGAATCTATATTCTCAGATTACTTCCCTTTCTTTTGAGGGTACGTGTGGTCCAACATGTAATCCAGGATAACTTCTCCATCTTGAGATGCTTCACTTAATTCTGTTCTCAAAGTCATTTTTGCCTTATAAGGTAACATTCACAGGTCCCAGAGATTAGGACATGGATATATTTTGTAACGCTATTATTCAGCCGCAATCAGTTATGAATCTGAAAATCCCTCCATAGTCTTTCTCGCTGATATCATGACATTATATTCTATCCCTTAACTTCAGATATCACATCTTGGTTGAGAGCACCAGCATCTTCATATTTTACCCTTTCCTCTCTTCCAAATTCTACTCTCTCTACTCCAACTGCCTACTAATACATTGCTACAAAACTAATTTTATATCTTGTAGAATTCAACTAGCTAACATCAAAGTCATCAATCATCCTTCAAATGTGCCCACCTACATAATTCAATGTTTTTCTTAGTTTTATTATAATCACAACCTACTTATGCTCCAAACCTTACCCATTTTTGGAATCACAATATATCCAATAAGGCATCCGTCAAGTATATCATTTCTGTAAATTCTATAATGTTCAATTTACATTATATCCAGTCCCCTGGCTTTAAATACCATCTGTATGCAAATGACTGTGAAACGTACACTTTCATCTCTCATGTTTCTCCTGAACTCCAAACTAGTACTCTAACTGCCTAGGCAATATCTCCATTTGAGTGTCCAAGAAATGTGATGAGAAAACAGCTGTTTTGAGTTGCTGCCTAGGCATTTTACAGTACGACAACCCTGTTTTACCCAGAGTTTGGATAGTTAAATAAGGACCTGAGCTTAGGATTCCCACCACAAGTTCCTTTTTGTTTTTCCTGAGGCACCTTTTAAAATAACCTCTTAGAGGTGAGTCCACAAAAAGTTAGTGACCTCCACGCAAACATCTTATAAGTAATAGGTACTTGTTACCCTGCTCCCTCTCTCCTGCTCTATCGTGACTTGGGATGGAAGACTGCCCTTCCACTAGCTCGTTGGATACCCCCAGCCCGTTTTCTGGAATCTGTAAGTAACAAATCTGGTGACTTGACTTCTTTTGTGCGGGTGTATTGAAACTGCACCTTCAATCAAAATGACCAAGGGGTTTTTACTTCCCAAAAGTGAGAGCTCAGAAGCTGAGGGAGCTGTCTGCCAACCCTATGTGAGGGGCTTATGCCTCCTCATTTAAAAGTTATAATCTGCATAATCTTAATTTAATACACAAGTTATGCCCTTCCCCCTCCTGCCCAACACACCAACTCAAAAGGAATTAAGATCTCACCACATTTTCATAAATGCTCTTCATCAGGTTAAGAAAGTTCAGGTTAAGGAAATCCTTTTATTCCTAATTTGTTGAGTGTTTTTATCACGTGTTTTATCAAATACTCTTTTTGAATCTATTGAGTTAATCTTGAAGTTTTTGTCCTTTATTATATTAATATTGTAACACTGATTGATTTTAGGGTGTTAAATCAACTTTGTATTCCTCAGAAAAATCCCACTTGGTCATGGTATAAAAACATTGTTATATGCTAATGGATTTGGTTTGCTAGTATTTTGCTGGGGATATTGGTATCGATATTAAAAAAGAATATTGGTCTATAATTTTCTTTTCTCATGTTGTATTTTTCCAGTTTTAGTGTCAGTGGCCTCATAGAATGAGCTGAGATATCTGCTCTTTTCTTCCGTGCTTTAAAGGAGTTTGGGAAAGATTGATATTAAATCCTCTTTAAAGTTTTGGTAGAATTCACTGGTTAAACCATCAGGTCCTGAACTTTTCTTTGTGGGAAAATTTTTAAATTACTAACTCAACATTTGTAATTATTATTGGCCCATTTAGACATTCTATGTATTCTCGAGTCAATTATGGTAGTTTGCGTCCTTCTAAAAATTTGCTCATTTCATCTACATCAACTAATTTCTCAGTTGTTCACAGTATTTCTTTATAAGTCCTTTTATTTCTATAAGATCAGTAGTAATGGATCCCTTTCCTTCTCAATTTAACTTATTTGAGTCTTCTCTGTTTTTTAATTGGTCAGTATTGCTTCAAATTTGTCAACTCTATTGATTATTTTTTCAAAGAAATACATTTGATTTGATAGATTTTCTCTTTTGCATTCTTTTTATCTCCACTCTAAACTTTAGTATTTTCTTCTGTCTTCTTCTTTTAGGTTTAGTTTGTTCTTTACAATGAATTTTTAAATTCCAAACCCAGCAACATTTGACACTGTATAACACTCCATCCTTTATACTATACTCTCTTTCTTAGCATCTCCTACCCAACGTATCACTTATCTTTTAAATTATCTGGCCTCCCCTCCCCTTCTAATTCTGTTTTCCTGGCTTATCTTCACATCCTGGAACTTTAAAAGTTAGAGGTGTTCAAGGGTTGCTTGTAGCATCTTTTCTTTCACTTGTGGTGGATGCTTCTCAAATTCAGCATGGTAGGGCCCATTCTCTGGGAATATCTGTCAGAGAGCCCTTGTCTGTTAGAAGAGGATTCATTCAATGACTGGTCTACATAGGACTATAAAGGCCTGAAACCTTCCCTTAACTTTGAACAATTCTGAAATTCTGTTCTGATTTCAGGTTCTCTGAGGCCTTTTATATTGCATCATAGTGCAACTTCTCTCACTGCCCTATCCTGACTCTTTTTTTTTTCATATTTTTTTGATCCTAAGAATACTCTCTAATAAACTGCCTACATGCTAATTCACATCACAGAGTTTGTTTCCTGTGAAACTCAAAGTGCAACATTATTGTATACTCTCTCCGTTGGTGATTTCATCTATATCAATAGTTTCATTTCCCATCTATATGCTAACAATCATTGATTTCTATCTCTATCCCAGACCTCCTCCAAAAGCCAGACAATATATCTCACAGATGTCTCAAAATATTCACTTTAATACCTCATAGTCAGCTAAAAATAAACATACCACAAATGGAAGTCATGATTTCTGTTCTGAAACTTTATCCTCCTGCAGCCCTGCTTAGTTTAGCTGGAATATATTCTAAGAAAATCTTTGATTTAGACTTTTCCAAGATCTAGTGGCATGTATAGGACTCAATACAGTCACCACAACACTGAAAAGATAAGTAGAGACCAGTAATTCTAACATAAGGCATTTTCCTAAGCCCTTTATGTGTATTAACTCATTTACTTCTCACAACAACTCTATGAAATAAGTTTTATTATAATAATTTTTTATTTTTATAGAAAGTACCATACAAAGAGTATATAAATTATTCAAGATCCTAATATCAAAACAAGGTTTTGTATATCAATGATATGTGTTCTAAAATCCCCATGCTAATTATTTTCTTACACTGCCTCATTGATGCAACTGTTGGTTTGAGCTTTGAATGTATTTGGTTGAGATGGATGGGTAAAAGACACAGCTGTTCATATACATATGTGTTTGGTAAGAACCACAGTGGGCAGCAACATGTGATTTGACAGTGCTATCATTTTTTACATCTTTTGGGATTGTTGAAAAGAATATCAGCTTCCCATGACCAGAAGGGAAGAGTCCTGATCCTAGGGTGCCCAAAGTCTTCCTGAATAAGCTCATACTATGTTCCTTTCTGTTAGTATGTTTGGAGTAATACTACACAAAATGTAAAACCTATCTAACTATCTAGCATTTATCTGTATATCCTCATGTGTGTATACCAGAATCAAAGCTTTATCCACACATCAGCTGAGCAAGCTAGAAGCCAAAACTTTATGTTAACTGAAATCTCTATATCTCTCTCACTCCTCCAATGTAATCAATGGTTAAGTCATATTATATTAAAAATGCTTCTAAAAGTTACTTGCTTCTCTGCATCCAAGGCATGACTCTTACCACTACCCCTATAAATGCCCTTAGGACAACCTTTACCTCTACCCTTGAAGTTAGCATCTTACTCATGAATTCTGCAAGGACTCCATCCCTGGTCTCCCTCTATCTACTTTTGCCTTTCTAATTGCAGTAGCTTAGAGTAGTATTTTTTTTTTTAATACAAGTCTGATCGTGTCAATTTCCTGCTTAAAACCTTTCAGTAACTGTCTTTGCTCTTACAAGAAAAACCAAAATCTACGATAAGACTTGCAAGGCTGCATGTGCTGGTGCTTCTTGCCTATCTTTCCAGTATCAACACTCAATTATTACTCTTCTGCCCAACTTCTTTCAGGTCATTTGGTATGCACTATGCCCTTTCCCACACCAGGACCATGTACATAATGCTTTTTCCCTGCAGGAAGTTCCCAACTCTGTATCTGAGTTAACTCATATTTCAGATTTCCATTTAATCAACAATTCCTTGAGAAGGCTTGTTTAACTTCCAAAAGTAGATCAGTGATCCCTATTACAAACTCTCATAGCACAGTGCTTCTTTTCCTTCATAGCTAAGTTGTCCAGTAGTCGACCATTAAATACTTTTAAAATTATGGCCTAACCACATACAAGAACAACATGAGAAAACACGCTTAAATATATTTTGGACATCTTTATGTATTATATTCACAAACAACTAAACGCTTTTTAAACTTTTATTCGATTTAATGACTTCTACTGGTTAAAACGTTTTATTTCAACTACACATGGCTGGGTTCAAGGGGAAAAGCTAGCATCTCAATCAGTTTACAAAGACACCTCTGGATCCAAACTTTCTCTCCATAAAATCAGCCTTCTTAAAAATAAATCATTAATCATGTGAGAAATGTATTTCAGGCTTTAAAAATCTAAGAAAAAAAACCAATCAATGAATGCACTGCCAAGATTCCATTTGCTGATAGAATTGTTGGACATTTGATTTGTATTTTATTTGAAACCAGTATACCTCCCCTACCTATGGAGGCGACTGTGGACTGAGACTAAATGTATAAAATAGTTATTAAAACCGAGGGAAAGGGACAAAGTGTTCATGGATCTGGGTACAGGAAAAGTCATTTAGCTGATATCCTAGATGAGGAGCATGAAAATCAGGGAATCAAAAAGTAAGTGGGACAGGAGTGTAAAAAAAAAAAAAAATTGGTGAGACTGGCCTTTAAAAATGCCTGAGTCAGGACCTTTGTCCTAAATTGGCTATCTCATATTTCCTATCTCATATTTCCTGGTTCCATAAGAACCAGGTCATGATGCTAATGCCTGGGAGTAGGTTCTTTATAAAGTGTCAGTCACATCATTCCCACCTGCCGTTTCCCGCATTGCTGTAGCCTGGCATATCTTGAGCAAAATGTGAAGATTTTAAGGTGTGATTACATCTTATTCTTCTCTACATTCTAAACCATTTGTCTCCTCTTGAGAATAAAATATTCCTCAGATCCAGGAAAGAAAAAAAGAAATATTTTTCATTGAGCACCTGGAGTGCCCCAGGACAATATTGTCACATTTAATCCATGCAGCAATCCTGATGCTGGTGATAACAGTCTCCATTTCATAGGCTGGGAAACTGAGGGTCCAAAAGAATCAATGTCTCTTCTACATCATAAGATTTCAGAGTTGAATCCATGTCTCATCCTCATGTCCACTTTGTCCCCATTACATCATGTTAGTCATCTATTGCCTTCCAGGTCTCTTTACTGCCCCCTGCCGCTGTCAAGATGCAAGCCCATTTCTATTTATTTCACACAATCTAATTCATACTTTGACTAAAATTACTTCACAACAGTTGGTTGCCTAAAACAGGACATATTTATTTTAAACAGGTCCTGTCTCCTTGTGATCTGAAAGAGTCAAAGAATTCCACTTTACTGAAAACAAGCTTCAGACTGCAGATGAGCTGTGAGGGATTGGAAAGCCCTATTAGGGTCAGCTGGTTGGCTTTGAAGGTAAAGCTCACTTAACCTCCTTTGAGGGTGACTGCAGGCTGAAAGGAGGTTCCTGCTTCCCAACAGGCTGAGCTGCTCTTTGGTGGAGAATGACCTGAGGCAGGAGAGGCTGCAACTGCTCTAATTGCCTATTTCGAGCCACTGCTGGCTATTGGCTAGCTGGGGTTCCTTCTTCACTGGCTTCTTCCAAAGGGCTTTAGAGTAATATTTTTATAGTTACAGAGCAGATATTTTTTCAGAAACAAAATAATTCCTAAAGTTAGGGTCCAGATATCTGCCTTTTTATCAAGCCCTTAATTTCATTTTGGTAGTGGTGGCCCAAGAATCACGCCTTGAGAAACACTAACTTTCAGATGGTCCTTTCTGACTGTACACCTGCTGATGTGGGCTCTGTGCAGATTTCTCTGCATCTCTACCGCTTTTTGCTAAACTTCCACCCACTTTCCTTTCTCATCTTTCACCAACCCATTGATGTTATTTTAGTTAGTAATTTATCATTTATTTGTGAATTGTCATTTATGTTTTTCTGCTCTACAGATTACATATTGCTTTTCTGTCTCTGATGATACAGCTTTTGACAACAACGTAGTCGATAGGAGAGTAGATTTTCTTCATTAAAAGAAGTGTTACTCTTTTGGAAAAGCATATCCCCATGCTATTCATACTGAGAGGGGTTCTAAAGTTGATATCAGCTGTCATATTAGGATGGCAAAGAAACAGAAAGCAAGTATGTTGGCCAAGAGAAGAGAAAAACAATTCTGGGGTATGTGTGTGTGTGTGTGTGTGTGTGTGTGTGTGTGTGTGTGGTGGGGGGAAGTCAGCCTTGACCTTTATCAAGATGATGGATTGAAATGACCCAAAATGTTGACAGACTGCTTATGCTGAGGTGACCAGATAACGACAGTCACCGAAGTAATTACAGCTCGGAAACAAGGCCAGTTGAAGTTAAGCCATTTGCCTAATACAGGTGGAAAGGGAGGCAAGTTGTTGTATTTATTTTATCTTATATGGATCAATTTTGGCAGAATGGTTGAATTAGAGTTAAATTATAGGTTCCCTCTTTTGTTAGCCAGGTTCCCAAATAACACCATTACTGTATATGGCATTTTAAGGATATTCTCTGAACAGATTCTCTCTCAAAACCTTTGGCTATAAACTCTCAGGAACATTACCTAATCTCATTTTTTCATGTATCACAATTATAAAAGTGTCTCTCAAACCTATATGTCAGGTCCTTATTCTTTTTAGGATATAGCCCTGAATTCCCAACACAAATTCAAATGTCCCACAAAACAAATTATCATCTCCTCACAATAGCTCTCTCCGTATATTTAATTCTACTTTTGAAAATGCTGCTAGCATTCTCTGAGTAACTAATGCTTAAAATCTGAGAGGAGCCTTTAACTTGTCCCATATTCTTAATCACTCACAACCAACTTTTCATCCAGGCCTTTGAGTTTTTACCTCAAAATATTTTTCTGACTTTCAGCATTATGACCCTTGACCAAGTCTTAACTTCATTTGGAGCTTTCATACATATCTCCTAACTGGCTTGGGGTTTTTTGGTTTGCTTGCTTGTTTGTTTGTTTGTTTGTTTTGCTTTTTCCTCAAGTTTCTTCCCTATTCAGCAAATTCTGGACTCTACCATCAGATTACTATTCTAAATCATAGATCTCATCTTGTGACTCTAAATTTCAGTGGTTTACCAATATCTATAAAGTAAATTATTAACTTTGTGCCCAAGTATTGAAAGCCACTTCTTACTTTTCTAAGTCTATTATAAAGTTCCCCTTTATATGCTTTTAAATTCCTATAAATAGTTGTATTAGCTTAAATGATGGCCCCCTAAAAGATATGTCCACCTGGAACCTGTAAATGTGATCTTATTTGGAAAAGGTTATCCTAGATCTGGGTGGGCCCTAGATTCAATTACATGTGTCCTTACAAGAGAAGACATAGAAGAGAAGGTCATGTGAAGATGGAAGGAGAGATTGAAGTTATCTAAGCCAAGAAACACCAGGAGTCATCAGAGGCTGGAAGAAGTAAGGAAGGATTCTCCCCTAATGCCTCCCCAGGGAGTGTGGCCCTGCTGAGACCTTGATTTCAGACTCATGGCCTCTAGAACTGTGAGATAATAAATGTCTCTTGTTTTAAGCCACCCAGTTTGTGGTACTGAGTTGTCGCAGTCCTAGGAAACGAACACAGTAGACTTAATCAAGTCTTCCTGAAGATGTCTGTTCCTGTGGTTTCCCTTGATGCTCACCATACCTCTCCACCTACTAAAATGATAGGTAGAATTTTTAAGCTCATATAACATGAGAGACACTGTTTTAAGACTTTCCATATATTAAATTCTTTAAGTATTTTATCAGCTCTATAAAATAGGTATTATTATGTCTACACATAAGTATGCATACATTCTAGATGAGCTGAAGTTTAACAGAAGTAGTCTTACTCTAGAATCCATGCTCTTAATGCCTTCAAAAATGTCAAGGTCAAAGCTCAAAACATATCCCCTCTGTGAAATCTTTCTCGATTACTTGACTAAAGGAGATCTTTATGATTTCCTATAGTTATTTCGGTAAGTACCACTCATGAAACATAGCATACACTATCTCACATAGACTTTATTTATTCACTCAGCTAGATTGTAAAATAAGTGACTATACCATATATATACATACATATATACATATATATATGTATGTATATATATAAATTTTCTTCTACAGAGGCTGGCATAACATTATTTTCTAGGTTCAAAATAAATAAATTATTGAATGAGTACATCTGGTAGAAGACAAATCGAATGACCACATTTAAAACAAGTTAAACAGAGGGTGAAACCATTTGTCTGAGGTTATTTAAAAAAATAAAATACAGAAAGAGGCTGACCTTCAGATTTCTGAATCATCAAGGCATTATCCTCTAACCACTGGGTCTCCTCTTACTTTATCTAACAAACATAGAATACAGAAATATGTTCAAAATATTTGGTTTTGGGCTTCCCTGGTGGCACAGTGGTTAAGAATCCGCCTGCCAAGGAAGGGGACACGGGTTCGAGCCCTGGGCCGGGAAGATCCCACATGCTACGGAGCAGCAAAGCCCGTGTGCCACAACTACTGAACCTGTGCTCTAGAGCCCACGAGCCACAACTACTGAAGCCCACGCGCCTAGAGCCCGTGCTCCGCAACAAGAGAAGCCACTGCAATGAGAAGCCCGCGCACCACAACGAAGAGTAGCCCCCGCTCGCCGCAACAGAGGAAAGCCTGCGTGCAGCAACAAAGACCCAACACAGCCAAAAATAAAATAAATAAAATTAAAAAAAAAAATTTGGTTTTAGTAACCTTTATTAACAATAATCTCCATATAGAAGAAATATTAAAAAAATTAAATCTGATAAAAATGAGATTTTCAAAATCTTTTAAATAATGTAATAGATGAAATGAATATATTTGTTAATATAATTGGTTATTTGGTTTTATTTTCAAATTTAAAAACAAGAAAAATCTAAGGAAGTCAGTGCTTTGGGAAAACCAAATCAAGATGCTAAATTCAGTGACTTATTTATTCTGTGCAGGGATGGAAAAAAATGACTCACCTCCCTCTTTCCTTTCTAGACTCAGTCATCCTTCTTGAATAACAATTTGTGTGAAAGCAGAATCATCGCAAGAAAGATGAGAACCACGAAGTAAAGTATTATTTCATGAATTCTAGAGAAAGGTTTTTCCCAGTTCCAATTTTATAATCTATAAAATTTTGAAAGATGATAAAATTGTATGTTTCAGTTCTAAGCTAATCAATACTACACCTATGGAGAAATATCTAAAATAAGCATGATTCTTATTTTTTTTCTTTTAGAAATAATGGACATGAAGGAAAGACTTTAACAACACAATTTAAAAATCATTCATAAAGAAACAGTATTAACCATAAAATCTGAGTATACATGAAAAGCATAAAGCTAAATATTTTCCCCTAAGCTTTAGTTCCCCGTCACTGAAGAAAAAAATTGATGGAAGTAAGGGCATAAGCAAGGAGGAATGAATAGATGTCACGACAGAGTGACCAAGTGAACACACATGCTTGTATCAGTTAGCAATGTCTCAGCTGCTAGTAACAGAATATGCAAATAGTAACACTTTCAATAAAGGTTTATTTGTTTATGCGTAATATGAAATCTGAAGGTTGACAGCCACTGGTGATGGTTCCTCAGCTTAGCAATATCCGGAATCTCCATGATCCTCTTGGTTTTTTCCCATGTTTCTCATCTTAAAGAACAGGAGGCTTTACTGATCTGTGTAAAACAGTACAGAACAGATGAGTAAAGGACACTTTATCAGAAAAGCACAAAGCTTCTAGGAAGTCCCATTCAATTTGCTCCCTTTGACATTCTATTGGCCAGAGCTGTGTCAGATGGTCACCTCTGGGAAGGAGGCCATGGAGGGTAGGAGTTGGATCATCCAAACATCCAAAATAGTATCTGCTACACGATCATAACGGGAAATGACAGTGATAGATTTTATTGAGAATTTTATAATCATAGTCTGAGGATATGTTTTTCTTGGAAGATAATTTTATTCTATATATTTACTTAAAGAATTTGGAAGCATTTGATAGTTGAAACTTCCTCAGTGCAGTGATATCTGTAACTGAAGTCTGGGTTGTGCATCTTCCCTTTTTTGGAATCATTCTTCTTGGAATTATCCACATGACTGAATCCTTTTCAACCTTTAGGTCCCATCATGGGATCCAAACACTTTGTGGCACAATGGTATTCTGAGATAATCCTGACCTACAGGAAAGGATGTCCAAGGCTCTCCTGAGAGCACAGACACCTAGACTTATGGTGCAGACTTAACCACCAAGGCCTGGATTATCTTGAGTGGGGTGGAACTTTGTCCTGGAAAAGTTTCTTGATGGACAGCTCTGCCTCAGTCCTCCCAATGGGGAATGGGAATGATATAGTGCTCTTTAAGGCAGTAACAAAGATAACTCAGTTCTTTTTTTTTTTTTTTGCGGTACGCGGGCCTCTCACTGTTGTGGCCTCTCCCGTTGCAGAGCACAGGCTCCGGATGTGCAGGATCAGCGGCCATGGCTCACGGGCCCAGCTGCTCCGCGGCACGTGGGATCTTCCCGGACCGGGGCACGAACCCATGTCCCCTGCATCGGCAGGCGGACTCTCAACCACTGCGCCACCAGGGAAGCCCAATAACTCAGTTCTTGACCAGACATCTGGAGTGATGCTACTGGAACAGAATGGCAGGAGCAATGGCTGTGGTATGGTGACTCAGTAGAAGCTGAGATGGTCTTGCTGCAAGGAGCACACCTGATGACTAATGCTACCATGAGCCTGGAGTGGTGGAGCCAGGACAGAATCTTTCATATGAGAAGCAGTGTGTCACACAGGCAAGAGAGGAGGTCACAGCGTTAGCAGATGGAGTACTTGTTGTACCGTCCATCTTGCAGTTGTGGCTTATTTTACCTCTAAGTGTGATTGTGATATCTGTTAGCCTTATAGGTCAATGAATCTGAGACCTGGAGTTAATGTTGAGGCGGGAGGGGTTAAGACTGAAGTGTGAGTCTGAACACTGGGACTCGTAATTCTCTTATGAAAGCTCCCTGAATGGTAGAAAACAAATCTGGTTCATAATATAGCCTATTAACTTTTAAATTAGGAATACTTTAATACTTGGATGATGTACATAATCACAAATCCAGTCAATAGAAACAACTATTTGATACAAAATGCGATGCCCTTTAAACAATCACTTAATGGAAGGTTCAGTGGCTGCGTGACTGCGCTGGGTCCTTGGGGCAGTGTGCTCTTTTTTCACGACAGTACTCATTCTGCTCGGGCAAAAAGGCTTTTGGCTGTTCCTCAAACTCAGGAGGGCACTCCTGCCCTAGGGCCTATTGTCTACACCTGAAGCACTCTGCGCCCGATAGATGGCTTTTGCTGCTTCACATTACTCAAGTCTTTGCTCTTGTGTCACCTTCTAAATGAGGTGAACTATCTCCCTGAACTTCCACTTTTAAAACTGAAATCTTCCCTCCCACACCCTTCTATTCCTTATTCACCCCTCTGTTGCACTACCTTTCTTCATATCACTTATCCCCTGATGTGCTGCTTAATTAATTAGTTTATTGAATGGACACCCCGACCCCATCAACAAGAATATAAACTCTATTACAGCAGAAATTTTTATATGTTTTGTTTATTGACATATGCACAAAGCCTGGCAATAAGCGTTAAATGAATATTGGCAGATGAATGAACAAATGATTACGTGAATGAATGAAGGTGAGAATGGGGGAAAATCACTGTAGCATGAAACCTGAATTAATAGGAACCAGGAAGAAGATAAACTCTAAGTTATGGGGCTACAACAGAGAAAGTGATTGTAACGCAGTAGTGAATTGTTGGGGAGGCATGACTGGGAAGGAAAATTCTACGCTGGTCCACGTAAGAGGAAGTGTTAGAAATGAGTAAATTGTTACATGTGTAGAAGCGAAGGATTGAGCTAAAGCACAGATGGACAGTTAGCTGGACATCTGGAGTCTTGATGTATCTAAAAATCAGGTGTATGGGATTGTGTAGTGAGAAGAGCTAGAAAAGGTACCTGCATCAGCCAGATTGTTCTTGGCTGTGAGGACTAAAACCGTGAATGAAATTTTACCCTTATAAACACTGGCATAAACAGTTAGACATTTACTCCCTCTCACAACTGAAAACCCCTAGAAGGGATGCCTCAGACTGAGATGAGTCAGCAGCTCAGTAATATCATCAAGGACCCAGGTTCTTTCCATCTCTCCATGCCCTTCAGTTGTTACATAGGCTTCCTCCTCAGGTTGATTCCAAAATGACTGCTACAATTCCAGGCCTCACATTTTCAACATTAACACATCCAGAGGAAGAAGAGAGATTCTTGTCTCCTCCTGTGGGTCCAGCTTAGAAATAATCAACCTTCTCAGAAGACACTTCTTACGTGTCATAGAGCAGAGTTGGACCACATGCCCATTTCTGAGTAGCTTCTTCATTCAACAAATGCTTAGTGAGCCCATCTAATGTCACCAAGCACTGTCCTAGGCATCTTTAAATACTACAGCATTAAAGAAAGTAAAACCCTTGCCTCCGTGGAATTTATATTCTGGTTGGAGAAACCAAAAATGCACAAATTAACAGAACATACAATGTCAGGTTATAAATTCTGTGAACAAAAACACAGTAGTGTAATAGAGAAAGAATAGATATACACCAGGGGAAGAGTTTGGGCTTGGGTGGGCAGAGAAAGAGTCTCTGAGGAAGTAGCTTTTAAGCAGAGACCTGAGTGAACTGAAGGAGGGAAGCCGTGTGAATATCTGAGAAAGGCTGTTTCTATACAGAGAGAACAGCAAGTCCAGAGCCCTGAGCCAAGAATGAGTTTGGCAATGCTCAAGAAACTCTGTGGAAGGTACAGTGTCTAGAACAGGATAAGAAAACTAGAATATGTAAGGAATATGTGAGGTCAGAAAGTTAGCAATGGGGGAAGATCATAATGGGTCCTAGGCCTTGGTAAGGATGCTGGATTTTATTCTAAGGGGGATAGGAAGGCATTGAATGATTTTGAAGAGAAGAGTGGTGTGATGTGATTTACATTTTGAAAAGGATCACTCTGCCCACGGAGAATCGATTGTAGGGGGGGAGGTGCGGAATCAGAGATAGGAGACTAGAACAGACGTACAGGTGAAAAGAACTTTGTGGCTTAGAGAAGGATGATAGTGGTGAAGATCAGAAGTGGTTTGGATTGAGAATACATTGTGAAACTAGCGCAATGGCTAACCTCTAGGCAGCTGAGTGGACTACCCCTCATTGTTTAAACTGATCTTCTGGAAGGCATGCATATGGAGGAGTTGAGCATAATGTCCTCTGCAGAGTATATTAGCATTGGATTATGAAGAAACTGTAGCTATGTGCATCTCAACAAATGTTGGCTGAGTAGCTAGTAAACGTGTAGCAGGTTGATTTGTCTGAGAGGCAGACACTAAGATAGAGTTGGGGTGCAGGATGATTATTAGGCCATCCCACAGGCTCTACACCCAGAGCAGCTGGAGTTTCTGCAGTGCCTTTCACAGGTATTACCAACGGTCTATCAGGCTGCAGTTTCTGAGTGGTCTGGTATGTACTATAACTAGTAGTTCCCATAGTTATAAGCCTATTCCCACTTCTCCTTTGATGTAAAGTGTATCATCCTGGTCTGATTTAATGATATCTGGGAACCTGTTTTGGTTTATCAAGTGTTTGATGATAAACTAGAGATAGATTGTTTTTTCACTATCTTGGAGAGGGAAATTTTCAGAGGGTTCTTCTTGGCCTTCCCTAATATGATAGCTCTTACCTCACAGGAGCAGGAGTTGATGTGAGAGTTATCCCAATTACCAAGGATGCCTATTCCAATTATACGTTCAGAGAGTGATAAAATAACCACCATCTGTGTCTATAAACTCAGTGGATCCCTTGTGGTCTTATATTGTCCAGAACTCCATTTATTACCTGGTCCCATATGTACACACTCAAACAGGAAGGCCATGATTGGTAAGTTCAGCAGTCCTCCAAATGTACAAGCATCACCCTTTCCTCAGTGCAGTTACCAGAATAAATGGCCATAGTTACCTCTGGGAATAAATGGGGAAGATTGTTACCATGTTCATTTGTCAAAGTATTGCAAGATATTTCCTGCTGGGAAAGATCAATAAGATTGGGTCTGAAAACTGATTCATACACAGGAACTAGACAAACATGAAAGATAGAATGGACCCCTAAAGATGTTCAAACCCTAATTCCTGGAGCCTGCGAATATGTTACGTTAAATGGCAGAGGGGACTTTGCCATTGTAATTAAGGTTACAGACCTGCACCTTAGAACTGGGAGATTGTCTTGCATTATCTGGGTGGGCCCAATCTAATCACAAGAGCCTTTTCAAGTGGAGAACATTCTCAGGTGGAGTCAGAGAGATGTGCAAGAAGAGGAAGGAAAGGGAGGTACAGAAAAAGGGAATGTCCAAGAGAGTCTACAAGGGATAAGGATTCAGTGCTGGCTCTGAGATGTGGAAGCCCACATGCAAGGCTCCTACAAGAAAATGCAAGAACAGAAAGTGACTTTGGGAGCTAGGGGCGACCCCCAGCTGACAGCCAGCAAATAAATGACAACTTCAACCATACAACCACAAAGAACTGAATTTGGCCAACAACTTGAATGACCTTGAATGTAGAGTCTATGGAAAGAAGTGGGGTGAAATGAAAGTCTATAATTCTAGGCTAGCTCATGAAAGATCTGAGAAGATAGGCTTAGACTGCTTACAAGCTCCTCAGAGCAAGACAGTCTTAAAGAGAAGACCATGCCGGGAGCCAGAAGCAAAGAGGGAAAGGAACTAAGAGATGTCCAGCTGAGAAATCACCAATTAAGCGGATCATCTTGGGAAAGGTCAACCAAATACTCCACCTCTGTGGTGAAAAGAGTTTTTCAGACTTCTAGCAAGAGGCCATTTGACAAGGGTCATCAGTAGAGTGCTGGGAAGGTGGTGCTATTACCAGCAGTAAGACAGCAGGTTTAAAAGGCTTCAGCTCTAACTATAGAGAGAAGGCCTTTGGCATGATGAGGAAACTGATAAGACTCTGAATACTGTTGGGAACAATAGGAACCTGGTAGAGAATGACCCAGAAAGGATCAATGACTATTTAAAATATATCAAAAAGGAGCTGAGTTTTTAAAATCAGAACTGGTTGAGAGTACATATCCTGTTATGTAAAGAAAGATATGCATATACTGTAAGCGGAAAGCCTTAAAAAGCTCATTATGGCGATCACCTATTTTCTCCTCCCTGTTGTATCTGCTTCTCTACACCACATCAGCTTTCTCATTATTTTATGCTCCTCATCATTTGAGTTTGTATATCAGTTTGTTGGACCTTTTCTCTATATCATAACTTTTCACCTTAAGCTCACACTGCTCACTGGAAAACATTTCATGTGTTTCTCATTCCAAATTTAAGTTTATAGAAGCAAGAGCTAGACAGAACTGAGTCATCTTTTCAAGTGCATAGGGCTTATTGTTGCCTGGCCAGCCTATAGTCAAGGGACCATTTGTGAGATACATGACAGCTCAAGCAGCCAATGTTGTCACAGAGGTAGGCTTGTTTAGAAGTGAGTGTGGTCAAGGAAGGTGCTACAGCCAATGTCTATGTAGCACACTGGCTGATGTTTTCCTATAATGCACTCAGAACCCTTTGATAGTATATTCAGGCCATCCATGGCTTCCTTTGTTCACACACTGGGCATGGAAGGTAGAAAAGCCCATTGGTTAGATCTTAGGAATAAAAAGTATTTCTCCAAAGGGGGAGTTTATATTGAATCCATTCCCTACTTGTAAACACCCTCCTCACCTTTTCTGGAACTCTTTCTAGAATAAGCCATCTGATTAAAACAACCTGAGAGCCTGACACTCTCCCCAGGATACCAAGCAACTGTCTTTAGGAAGATTGAGCTTTCACTGCCCTCTAGTGGGAGTGGAAGAAGTTCCTCTGCTAATAATTGGGGTGCAAGTTTGAATGGATGAGCGGGATCCATCTTATTGGCCAAAAAGAACCATTGTTTTTTATATGAAGGAGTATGTATAAAATGCCAAAGCAGTCTGGGAAGAAAGGAAGAGCAAGGAGGAAAGCCTGAATGCCGGGAGGCCCAAGATTGGAGAGCAAACATAAGTGAAGATGAGACCCAGAAGGTACTAACCAGGGAATGAAGAATTGTCTGAATGACAGGAGCTGTGTGGGAGCAAAGTCTTCATTAGAGGACTGCCTGCATAGCCTCACCTGAAGGGGATCATCTATGCAGAAGTCATCCATTTTCAGGCTTTGAACCACCTGCACCCAAGTATGTGTCTAGAATAATGTCAAACCCAAGCCACCTCTGAACTCTCCCATGGGATGCTTCCCCACAATATGCCTTCAGCTCTGAAATTAATGCCTGGAACATAATTAAGTGCTCAGAAGCTGGTTTCATGAACTGTGACATCAACAGGGAAGACTAGACCCTAAGTAGAGTGTTGAAAGGAACTTCTGCATAATTATTTGAATAATGCAATAAAAATAGTACAGCATCCCACCTAAGATATTGGAAAATGGATTCCTATGTTATACTTAAAACAAATATTTTTCTTGAAATCACTCAACTAAATATTATTTGTAACTGAAATAGCTGGATGTAGGTAGACCTCTGTACAGACCCAGTGCAAATATGAGGCATACGCTTGTCCTTTACAGCAGAAAAGTATATACTGTTGAATAGCTTACCTGCAAATTGTCAAGCTATTAAGCTACTTAGGTGAGTAAATATGGATTCATTCTTAAAACTAGAGAGTAAATGCATAGTGATGTATAACTTTAACTGTTGTAACCAAGATAACCCTACCCAAACCAAGAAGACCTATTTGTCTTCCATGGGGCTTGTGGTATATTGATTCTAAGCTGAGTATACTGTGTCAATGGAAGAATGTAAGCTAGTTATTGTGGGTGATGATCTAGCTGGTTATTACAAAAGCATCTACTTTAGATCTTATATCATCCACTAGGAGGTGTCTAGCCTGTGAGAGTCAGCCAAATATTTATGAATAATATGCTGGAGACATATTGTAGGAAAAATGATAAATTGTCCAGAGTAGTCACTAAAAATGACTCTCAATAACCTGTTCTACTGTTCGAATGTTTGCAGTTTGAATGGGCCATGCAAAGAGACTCTGGGAACTTCACCCAGTGAGAAATCAAACTGCATCCCATTGAATTTATGGATAAAAAGAATCCCATTGAACTTATGGATCAGTCATCGAAGCAGACCATAACATTCCCCAAAGGGATAAACACCTTGTACCATAAACAAGACATGGGGAACATAGTATTCATGTCAAATTAGAGTGTTGTTGGCAAGCACAAAATAGCTATAAGACAAGAAATATTTTCTCAATTTGGTGTTGAAGAACTAGGCTGACCTTCTGTGTTTGGGAAGAGAATAATATGGGACGGATCGTGTTAAATATATGGCATAAATTTCTGTTTAATACTAATTAGTAAATTAGTATTTACTCTTATCCCCGAGGCCAGGTAAGGAGGCCCTGCAAAAGAAAAAGTCCCTATGCCCATGGTTCTTGTCAGTGTACAGCAGCATTACCTGGAAGGCTTGTTCAACCACAGATTGCCGGGACCCCTTGTCCTGAGTTTCTGACGCAGCAGTCTGGGATGGAGCGCCAGTATTTGCGCCAGTATTATAGGGATATCCTAATACCTATCTTGAAGTGGTTTTTGTAGAATCGATTTTGATCAGTTAAAGTATTGTCCCATGACTGAAACCCAGCCAGTGCCCTGGTAATGCTGATAATGCTGATCTGAGAAACCACATTTTGCAATCACCCTTTGCAGCATGTTGGACTTAGTATTTTTGAAAACTTTAGGAACAAGAATGTGGAGGTGACACACATCAAGTTAGAAAATGAAAAAGAGGAATGCAGATGACTGGTTCTTCCTCTCCCCATTTCTAACCTTATAAGAAAGGGAAGGAACCTATGCTGATTTTTTCTTACGTTCTATGTTCTTTACATACATTACATCATTTAATAGGCACAGTGGTCTTGAGCAAACATAGTGTTATAAACTATATATAAATAATAAAATGTATAAAGCCCAAGCATCCTGTGGCTCTTTTTGTCATTTTCCATTCAAAGAAACGTTAGTTTGATATCTAGAATAATTGGGGAAAAATGCAACCTTATGCTAAATTTTTTTTTCAAAACACCAAAAGGTGAACAATGCTCATAAGGCATACCAAAAGTCTTTTCTTCCCATCTCTTTTCCTTTCAATATCTTTCAGAGGCATATGTAATATACAAATATTTTTCTGGAAGACCATGAAAGATTTGGGGCCATAAAAACTTCTATAACCAGACCAGAAGATCTTGTGTCAGCCCAATTGACTGAGAACCCAGGGAGTGTGATTGGGTTTCTCTTTGGCTCTTAAAATTTGCATTTGAATTACATTCACCAGAAAAAAGAAAAATCCCAGTGAATTGAGGTGAGTTTATTCCTCAGAGTCCTCAATTCTCACTTAGCCCAATCCACATTCTACTTTAAAGATTGCTATATTTAAAATTATAGGGATATCCTAATACCTATCTTGAAGTGGTTTTTGTAGAATCGATTTTGATCAGTTAAAGTATTGTCCCATGACTGAAACCCAGCCAATCACAGTACCACATTTTCCTTGGCTACAGTGACTGAGCTAGACTGATTAAATTCCCTCCTGGAGCTTTTCACCTGCAAGTAAAGTTTCTGTCTTTCCATCAGGATTGCCAGTGGCCATTTTGGAATAAGGGAGATAGCATGTTAATCAAGCTAAGAAGAGACAGCGGAGCTGGGAAATAGACAGAAATAGAGGATCCTTAGAAGAGACATAGGAATGTATCCTTAGAAGCAAAAGTCATGGCCAACACTGCTGTATTTGAATTCCAAATTTTCCACATACCTTGGGAAAGTTACTTAACCTTTTTGAACCTTAGGTTATTCGTCTCAAAAACAGGTATCTTGTAGGGTTGTTGTGAGGACTGAATGAATATATATATATATATATATATATATATACACATACATACATATATATGTATATATAGTGCTTAGGATAGTGTCTGACACATAGTAAGTACTGTATACATGTTGGATATTTTTATGACATCCTTTGGTCTCCTGTTCTACCCAGTAAAGTGAGTAAATAGGTCAAAATACCTTATACTAGCCTCTACAATAATTAATAAGCACAAAAGATATGCACATTTTTCAAACTGGAACTTTAGTGCCACAGTTACTGGATGTATTAAGTCCCAGATACCTTGAAAAAGAGTATAATATTTGTACAATGGTATTCTACTATATGTACTTAAAGAGCTGCACTTCATTTTCTTAAAAATAAGATATACAGATCCCTATTTAGTCCTTCACCTAGTATATATAGATGTTATGAATTGGGAAAGTATAAATCTGTGAAGAAAAACTATATTATTCAAGCATATACTATATCCTAAACAATAATTAATTTCTTCTTTGTAAAATGGGGAGTTAAACTAAGTTATCTTTTATAGTTTTTAGTTCTAAAAATTCTCTAAGACTGTAGCTCTTTAGAAACTTATGTTTTCAGAATCATAAGACTTTGTTACAAGAAAACATTTAAGAATCATTGGCTAGATATTTTTATATTAAAGAGAGAGGTCCACATGACTTAGTACAATTTCTTCAATATCGTTCTAACAATGGCAGGTGCTTGACTTAAAAGCTGCCAGGAAAAAGAAAAGAGAGAGTTACAATGAAAATACAGTCAAGTAGAAAAAAAATTTAATTTTTTATAAGGCAAAGAGTGGAGAAAATTGAAGGCAGGTCAGGAACCCATATGAGACTGCTAGAAAGAGCACTATAAGAATATGTTTCTAAAAGGAAGTAGAAAGAGATTGCTTTACAATCCAGGTGGAATGGTGACCTTTATTTTTTATTAGTAGACTATTAAGGATTTTGCAAGTACTGGCTGTTGGGGGCCTCAGCTGTTAGAGACTCAGGAACATCCTATAATTTTGTTCCTTTTTTTTTTTTTGCTATTAATTAACCTTCAAATAAGCCTCTCTAGTTTTGCAGAGTGATTTCCATATTCTAATCCAAGTGAATGGTGTGAAGCATTAAAACTACAACAAATAAAAAGAGAAACTCATATGAAACCACAGCTATTTATAGGCTAAGAACTATTCAGTGAATCTAAATTGAGACTGTTGTTCACTCATCCTTGGTCAATAAAATGTTAATATAATAATAAGTTCCTTGTTGTCTTCTTTTTCCCTTAACCATGCATAGATAACTAAAATCATGAGTCTGTGCTGGTGTAAAACACAGCTTTTAAGTAGAGAATATTAAAATATTTCAAGAAATCCGCCGTGGACTCTTCAAGATCAAACGCCCCGTCTGCAAAAAAGAAAACCAAAAAAACAGTTAGTTAAATAGCTATCTTTGGAGAAATTTTCTCTTGTGAATCTGAAAACAATTTTTAAAAGATATAAATATATGTTGATGCAAAGACATGAGGGAAGACGGATGAACGAACCTTATGCCACGATGCTGTTTGGCTTATTCTCTTCACTTCTTCATTCTTATCCTCATCCCTATTCCCTCCCACCATAGGGTTATTTCTACTCTTAGTGGATCCAGTTTACCTCCTGCCTCCTAGAACTGGTTTAGCCCTAGGCTCCTGACCTCATAAGATATTATTTGGCGTCAAGATCATTCTTGCTCCTGGGCTCTACATCTACTGCTCAGGCTGTGCTTAATAATGCTCCCACTTTCTTTGGATCTGAGTGCTGAGAGTTTTTTTCCTTTGTCCCTCTCCCATGTTCCCAGCCTATATTTTTAGATCCTATGTTATGGCTTTTCAGATATTCACCAAGTCCCTCAAGGAGGATCTGTTTTACTGCCCTAAACCTCCTTCTTTATGCTGATGGCCTAGAATACTCTATACTCTTATTCCTCAAGTGGAAAGTTCTCAAGCTCTTTGCCTTATGGACTGCATGCCAGTCATCCTCCCTTTCGTATACCCTCTGATCATGTGTTAGAATCATCTGGTATAGTAATCGTTTTCCAGTCCTAGAGTCCTTCAGTTTCATGCAGTAGCATCCGAAGCCCTAGTGTTGATTGTTTGTGACAAATAATCTCAACTCTATAAAATAAATCTAAATGTCAACTATAAGGATTGAAGGAATCATGAGAATGAGGACTTCCAGTAACACTTCAGCAGACAAAGAATGGCAAGTATGGAGAATTCACTGGGGAGTTAATAAGACATGAATAGGAAGAGTACAAGGCAATGGCAAAAGCCAGTTGAAAATGGAGAGTAAGAATCTCTAATTGTTTAATTCTTCATGATTTTGAATATTCCCTAAGGATTACTAAGTGAGCTTGTTCGGGGAGCTTGGGCAGTGGTTACTAGGAAGGAATTCTCATTTGGGATTAACAGAGATGGCTTGAAAAGTTTCTGGCGGGTGAGGGCATTGATTGTATTAGGTCTGACATAATTGAGCCAAAAGTTTAGAAGAGGCAAGGGGTTAATGCTACAGAAACCTCTGTTGTTCTGTGATTCTAAATGCTTTATTTTTATTTATTTTTTATTTTTTGCGGTACGCGAGCCTCTCACTGTTGTGGCCTCTCCCATTGCAGAGCACAGGCTCCGGACGCGCAGGCTCAGCGGCCATGGCTCACGGGCCCAGCCGCTCCGCGGCATGTGGGATCTTCCCGGACCGGGCACGAACCCATGTCCCCTGCATCGGCAGGGGGACTCTCAACCACTGAGCCACCAGGGAAGCCCCTAAATGCTTTAATTATATTTTTGATGATTAGGTTCCAAAGTTGCTGTATGGGAGTATTAATTGAAAGTAACACGTGGTGGAAGAGACTAGGTACTGAGGTGGAGATTGAAGAGAAGATACAACAACTTTTAATGTTTTATTTCCAGTATAATTAGCCATGAGAAGGCAGTTCTGTGGGGGGGCGGTTAATGTGTCTTAAGGAACTGGGGAGCTAAAACGGATACAACTGACTCAATGAACAGGATGAAGGAGAAACATGTAAATGGACGGATAGTGCCAACAGTGAATCTAAAAGAATAATACAAAAAATGTGATGAACTTGTGTATATATATTTAAAGTAGCACTTTATATGTCCTTAAAAAATGGCAATAAGAAGCAAAGAAAAAGTTGACCCCACTAAAGCCTCCAGTTTGGTGATAAATAAAAAATAATGGCATGGCATAACAGAACAATTAATCTATCTGCAGAGTAGAAAAGGATGACAAAAGGAGAGGGTTAAAAAAAGTTTTGGGAGAAGTTTTTTATTCATAATGGAGAGGGGAGAAAAGGAGTGAGGTGAGATGAACCACTGCAGAATGGGTTATTTAAGTAAGTAGCAAGGCTATAATTGGAGTTGCTTATCTTCCTACCAGAAATGACAAAAGAATTGAGGAGGACACACAAATTATGAGACAAAAGCAATAGTTATCATGGGGTTGACTGGAAACACTTTTACACAAAGTAGAAGGTGGGAGGGTTTGAATATGGGTAAGAACAAAAGATGAAATAGAATTTCTATTAAGGTCCGAAGTTGTGACCTTTTCCTAATGCTTATTAAAATTTCTTCAGTGTTCACTAGTATTTTAATTAACTTGTTTTTTGCAAAGTTTATTTCCCCAAACCATAATGTTTTTTAATATTTCCCAGTTCTGTAACAACAACAACAATAAAACTCTCTTGGAAAAATTCTTAGAAAGTGCAACATGCAAATTATCTTCAGTAGATTAACTTTTTTAAATACACATTTGCATTACAGTTTAGCTAGCACACAGAACTCTTGCTTTATAGTGGAGCTTAGAAAGTTGTGTTGACTCTGATGTGACATGGTATATGCTGGAGCTCATATACCATTTTGTCCATTTTAAAAAGGACAAAAGTGAAATGTAATGTTAATGGCTCAGAGCTCTGAAAACTTCTCTTGCTTCTGCTGTGTCTCCATTCATGTAACATTCTTTTATCCGCTTTGAGAATTCAATTCATAGGCAGTTAGACCACTGATTTTAGGATCACACCTACTGAGTAATATTTAGAAGTTGAATATGGGCTTCCTGCCTATTGAGTCATGTCCCAAAGGAAGCAAACTAAACATTTTTATTATTTTATAAATCATACCCTTACAGATGTGATTGAAATTCAAATATAACCTTGTGGACAATGTTTATAATCTGACTGTGTATGTAATGAAGAGAGTCTGACTGAAAGACCATACAATCTTTTCCAAAACAGACAGACATTAAAGCAGACCCTGGTTTGCAGCAAATATTTGCTGAAGTTGCCATTTATCATGACACTCTTCATGTCTGAGCAGGTGTATGTTGTACAAAATGCAAAGAATACTGGTTGCACTTTGATTTCATATACACCCAGTGCCAGTTTCAATTAAATCTATTCTGATAATATTAACATAGGTATAGCTTCAAATTTGCAAGTGCCCTAATACGTTTGCTAAAAGCAAAGAAGCAAACAAACCTAGAGTTATACCATGTCCGTTTGCTAAATTTATGCAATAAGGTACCCTCAAAGGACTCAGTCCTGACAGGCTTTTATGAGCACAGAGATTTAGCTCAAGTTGTTAATCCAACATCAGCCTGGTCTGGCTACTTGGGCAACAACATTTGCTTGGGGTATGGAAATCAGAAAATGGTCTCAGGGTATTACATTTGATCTGGAACTTGTAGGCTAAGTAAGATTTTGCTAGGAGTATCTGGGAGGAAGGAGGTTTGTGGGCAGAAATAGCAACACCAGAAAAGTGTCACAGATCTGAACGTACATGGCTGGGTCTGGGAAATGCTGAGTGCCCCAGAGTGAGCTTGGAGCTAAGGATGGTGGGAATGAGACGGGAGGGGGCTTTAATGTTGTAATAAAAAAGAAGGGGCCACTGGAGGTGTTTAAGCAGAGGGCCAAAATATTATAGCCGAAATTTTAAAGATTAGCCTGGCAGATGAAGGGAGCATGAATGAATTATAAGGCAGGAAAACCCAGTAAGAATCCTTTCCTAGCAATCCAGATGAGAGGTAACAGGCACCTGGAGTAAAACAAAAGCAAGGAAAGGTCTTTGACAAATAAAAGCCATTTCTACCACCCTCCAGCCTCATTTTCATCCTTCTCATTCTTTTTTGGTGGGTAGCGGGGAGGTGGGGGGGAGCATTTAAAAAATATTTTTTCTCGATTTCTAAATGAAAGACTTTCCCCCCTCCTTTTCATTCTGTAACAACTGTCCCACAGAATTACGCTAAGGATTCAATAAAGCAGCACATCTGAACACATAAATAACAACATACATATGCTATGTATTTTGCAAACATGTTTCTACATTTATAACATACATTGATTGCTTTCACTTTACAGCACAAGGATTTTTACTTTAAAGGACTTAAGATTGTTGCTTGAAGATGTCTTCCAAATAATCAACCCTATTCCAATTTCCTGCATGATCCATACCCAATTTACCAACTTCCCACTCTTACATTTCCACGTAAATGTCTGTTGGCGCATATATCTGGTAGGAAAAGGAATTTAGTTGGTTGCTTCTCCTGAATTTCCTATGACCATGAATGGCTCACATGTTTTTTTAGTAACTCAGGCTGTAAGGCTTAGCTTTCTAGGTGTGAAACCTCTGCAAAACTTCACGTGCCTGTCCTCCTTTCTGTTTCTCCTGCTCTCACCCTTTCATAGGCCTCAAAATTGCTCAGGAACTATATCCAGATCCGCTGACCTGCTCCATGGGCTTCCTGCAGCACACTGCTGTAGGAGGACCCTTCCTAAAGTGGACGCTCCTCATAATATTCCTCTGATCAAAAACCTCCAATTACATTTACAAGCACAGCCTGGTTTTCAGTCACATTTCCTATCTCTTACCTTCACAAAGTCTTAGTATGCCTCATATTTTTCGGACCTGTAATGTGTTCTTTCCAGGAACATCATCTCCCTTATGAAGCTTTTTTCTGATATCTTTTTCCCCATTACCAACTATGGTCTCGATCACCATTAAAACTCCATAGCATTTTTTTAAGAGAAATTATTTAATTTGATAAAATGTATCTTTGGTTCTTCTTTTTTTTTTTTTAAACATCTTTATTAGAGTATAATTGCTTTACAATGGTGTGTCAGTTTCTGCTTTATAACCAAGTGAATCAGGTATACATATACATATGTTCCCATATCTCTTCCCTCTTGCGTCTCCCTCCCTCCCACCCTCCCTATCCCACCCCTCTAGGTGGTCACAAAGCACCGAGCTCATCTCCCTGTGCTATGCAGCTGCTTCCCACTAGCTGTCTATTTTACGTTTGGTAGTGTATGTATGTACATGCCACTCTCTCACTTTGTCACAGCTTACCCTTCCCCCTCTCCGTATCCTCAAGTCCATTCTCTAGTAGGTCTGCATATTTATTCCCGTCTTGCCCCTACGTTCTTCCGAGCATTTTCTTTTTCTCTTTTTTAGATTCCATATATATGTGATAGCATACAGTATTTGTTTTTCTCTTTCTGACTTACTTCACTCTGTAGGACAGTCTCTAGGTCCATCCACCTCACTACAGATAACTCAGTTTCGTTCCTTTTTATGGCTGAGTAATATTCCATTGTATATATATGTGCCCCATCTTCTTTATCCATTCATCTGTTGATGGACACTTAGGTTGCTTCCATGTCCTGGCTATTGTAAATAGAGCTGCAATGAACATTTTGGTACATGACTCTTTTTGAATTATGGTTTTCTCAGGGTATATGCCCAGTAGTGGGATTGCTGGGTTGTGTGGTAGTTCTATTTTTAAAACTCCATAGTATTTTAATCTCTTCTTTCTGTGCGTCTTTAATGTACATTATAGTAAATAATTGTCTTACCCTCAAAAATGCACTAGATTTTAAACTTCTTGTGGGCAGAGGCTATGCTGTCCATAACTGATGCTACTGCAGAGTCATGCATGCAGAAGCAGTTCACTAAGCATCAGATTTATTTAACTTTATTGAACGTACCCTCAAAGCATGTATTTTCCTAATGTGAGTACAGCTGTTCCATTTTAGGTGAATGTGAAAGATTTTCTCAGGCACCTTTCTGCTTTTGGTTATCAACATCACCACCAGTATATTCATTATCAAGAAAGAGCCATTGAATGTCTGCAATTTCAAGGCATGCCCAGTTTGGTAGAACTGAGTGTTGTCAGCACAGACCCAATGCAGATTTTACTCCCTGATTTCATTGGTGGTGATGGTCAAAGTTAAGCAGGCCTTGGTGACAATGTCAATGCATTTAAATAATGAATTGAGATAGCTATGGCTACGCTTCACATTGATAGAATGCAGACGTTTAGGCACTGCCATGATTTTGTTGGGAGATGGAGCTCACTTCTTGTTAATTAAGTCTTATTAACTGTGAAGCTTATCAAACACACATATCTTCACCATAAAGCACATCACATCCTTCTTTCACTTTAGAAACTCTAGATAGCACTTCAGCACTATGCTTTGGGGCCATTTTAAGTAGCAAAACCACTAACACAAAGCACATGGCAAAAACAGATGGCACTAAGTAGACCTCGAACAGGGTACCTGTTTACAGTATGAGAGCTGAAAGAATAAGACGGAGGAGTTGCCTTGTTTGACCTCAGCTGGGAATGTGCAGGCTGGGTGACTTGAACTTGTCATCACTCCGCACGTGCCTAGGTAAAAGCACCCAGGTGTTGATATGGGAGTTTCAGATAAATTTTAGCATGTGGAGGAATTCACAAATATGGAATCTGCAAATTATGAGGTTCATTTGTACTAAGGACAATTCAACCACCAGGCAGCCAAAGATTATATAATCTTTTTTTAGTTCTTACTGAAGTTGAAATGATGTTTATTAAGTTTCTCACAGTTCCTCAGCTCACATTTTATACTAAAGGTAAGGAGCTGTTTATAGTTGCCACATATATTCACTGTTTTAAGCCTCTAAACTTTTAATTATATAGTTCCCTCTGCCTGCAATGCTGTACTACCTTCTTCATTACTTAATTGCCATTTAATCCTAACAGCTCAAGTTAGTATATCTCCACCAGGAAGCCTACTAAGTGATCTCCTGAAAGTATGCATTCCTCTATCTTGGCACATGGAATTTAATACATTTTCTGTCTCCTCTATATTGAGAACTTCTTAATAAGGCTTACATTTACCCATTTTGTAGCCTTAATATCTAGCACAATGCCTGGAACATAATAGGTGCCAAATATTGCATTGAATTGAGCTGAACTAGGAAGGGTGTAGGAAGAAGAGCTAATTCTAAAAGCGATGAGAATGTAACTTGAATATGTAGAAAAACAACTTTAAAAAATAGGACTGAATTTAATCAGTTTGAGTGAAAGAGTACAGTGAGGAACAAAAAAAACAAACTCAGTTGGTTTAAGAAAGACTTTGTGTGCTCAAGTACTGTGGAGGTGGGGGCATGGCTTAATCCTCGTCATGTAACACAAGTTGATGACTCAGCAGCATAAAGCAATTATTTAAAAAGCTAACATTATGTTGGAATATATTTTAATAGGAGTATGTCAAGCTTATCACAAGTAGTAGTCTTTCTCCCATATTTGGCAATAATAAAGGCTTTCCTGAAGTATTTATGAGAGTTGTAGAGAAATTGGAGCTCACTCAAAGAAGATCAACAAAAATGAAGATGAGACCATTAGAAAAGATGAAAGGGCCTCTGGGGACTCCAAGGAGGTCAGAGAACAGCAAAGAGGATCATGAATTAGAACTTGTTGTTAAGCTCAGCCCCATACTTGGCACAAGGCTCAGTAAATAGCTCATTGATTAATTAAAGTACCCAAGTTGAGGCTCAAAGGACAGATACCAGTGGTCCTGCATTAGTGTACTAGCCAAAACAGGGTAAAAGAGATTAAAATTCTAAAGTAGATGAAAAGTTATTTGAAGGAGAATCTGATGATCCAGTGATTAAACACTGGAACAAACTTCAGCAAAAGATCTTGAAATATTCTTTCATACCTATCTATTAGAATCATTTAGATGATGACTTAGTTAACTAAGTCCAGCCTAGGAACAGTGGGCTGGACTCATTGCCCTTTTAACCACTATAACAGAATTATAATACTTACTGGTATATTACATTATTTTTCTGATCTAGAAATCTGTGACTATAGTTTTATTTAATCTATTTAACCTGTGTCCATCATGACTATTTTCATCTTTCTCACTTTCACTCTCACACGTATTTTCCTAGGGAAGATGAAGAAAAGTGTCTCCATTTATTTCCTTCTTAATATTCTCACCTGGTAATAGATCTGAGCCAAGCTATGGGAAGAAAGACTCTTGATTTAGAAAGTTGACTACATCTCTTGCATAAATAGTAACAGTAATAATTATTTTTATAGTATCTACTAAGAACTTAAAATGTTCCAGAGGCCAGGATGGGGTTTACATGATTTATCTCATTTAATCCTAACAAAAATTCTCTGAGAAAGGTACTATTATAATCCCTTTTATGGATGAGGCCTGGGATACAAACAGTGTAAAGATACGTAAGACTACCTACCCTCATGGTGCTTGTTTAGTGGATAAATGGGAGAAACTGTCAACATAATAATTTTTTTCCCTATGGCAGATGGTGATATGCTATAAGAAAAAAAAGTAAAGCAAGGGAGAGGGAGTTCAAGGGGGAGGGTTGTGTATGAGGCAATTTAGGTAAAACTTCATTAAGATTTTGAGACATTTGAGCAAAGGTTGGAAAGAGACGAGGAGGAGATACATGAGGACAGCTGGGGAAAGAGAATTTATGTTGGAGAAAACAGTCCTGTGCAAAAGCCCCAAGTAGGGGCATGACTGCGATGTTTGAGGAATTGCCAGATGAGGGGAGGGCGTGGAGCTGGCCAGTGTGGCCGAGTCACAGCCTGCAAAGAACAGAATGGTAAGAGATTAAAGCCAAAGAAATAATAGGATATTGGAGCCCACATAATGCAGGAGCTCTGTGACTCATTAAGGACTTTGGCATTTATTCTGAATGAGTTTGGAAGTTAGCTGAGGGTTTTGAGCAGAGGTGTGAATGATCTGACAAAATGTAAAAGGCTCCCTCTTATGTGTTAAGAACAGACTGCAGGGAGACAGAGACAAAAATAGGATAAGAGTTAAGCTATTGCAATCGTCCAGAAGAGAATTGGTGATAGCTTGGACTACGGTGGTAAGAGTGAAGGTGGTGAGAGGTGGTTGGATTCTTGATACATTTGGAAGGTGGAACTAAAAGAATTTGCTAATCAAGGCTCCACAACTTACTCTTTGGCCTTAAGCAAACTACTTAATTTCTTAGAGCCTTAGTATTCTTTCCTTAAAATATGGGCCAATATGTCTACTCCAGTGAGCAGATTGTGAGAATTAAGTGAAAAAAATATATGTGATGTGCTTGGCATAATGCTTAGAACACAATGGACACCTAATAAACACTATTTCTTCTCCCCTCTCTTGTCTCCTATCTTTATTAATGGGCTTTTACTTTCATCACTTCATTTGGTCTTAAAAAATGTACTCTAAGGTAACACGGCAAACATTATTATCTTTAATTTATAAGTGAAGACATGTAATACCGTTAATCTAAATGTTTTATATGAAACTGCAGCAAAAGTTAAAATATCTCTGGACTTAACTTCTATTACAGTGTACTTTCAAGTGTAGAGTGAAGCTTCTTACATGTTGATGTTTGAATCCTTCCAGACATCTCATGTCTCATAAGAAGGAAAATTCACCCTACTTTTGGTGGCTTTTAAAAGTGTGCTCTCCAAATTTTAATTTTAAAGGTTTCTTTTAAAGAAACATATGCTATCCCAGCTGTCTACATCTAATAAAGCAGCCACTGACATAAGGGGAAAAAAAGGAATAGAATATAACATTTCAGGGGTTCTTCAGATACACTGCAGACTTTTGAACAAAGTGAATGCAGTTAAATCAGGTTGACCTGCAAGTGTAGGGATTGTGGAAGAGTGAAACTCCCTATAATGCACATAGAATCCCAGACTTTCAAAGCCAATACTGTTTATTACACATACATTATTAACAACAACAACAAAAAATCACAGGTTATTAAACAAAAGCAAAATGCTGGATGTTTCTGCTATTGATGTATTTAAAATCATGACATGTTTATCTGTAGGATGTTTATGTAAAAATTCATTATAACAGTATTTATAACGTTTCTCTAACTCATAGCACTATGCAAATAATTATACAGAGAAGTCAGTGCATACCTCCACGTGTTTTACTTTCTCATGGTCAGAACAAGAAGTGCTGCAACAGTTTATGGATACTGTTGAAAAATTTTCTAAAGTCACAATAGAAGAAAACAGTTTTAAACAAAGGAAAAAAGCATTATACTTACTAATAAATAATGCTGCAATTTCAAAATTATTTTTCATATGATTGGTAGTGAGAGTTGATATGGTATTCATTGCATGATTTATTTTTCAAAGTCAATTTGGTTTTGGACACAGATCATTCTAATCTCACTTTGCTCTCAAGAGGGCAATAGTAATAGGACAGCCATGGTCCAAAAGTAAAAATGAGGGATCCCCAAGCTGCCATCCCCCTCTGGATAAGTCTCCCCTTCACCAAAAGTGTCCAAACAAACACCTACAGGAAAGATAGTTATGGAAGTCCAAAGTGAGTGTCACAGTCAGAGTCAGTGGGGGAGCTTATGAAACATGCAGAAATCCCATACCACGTGCAAACTTTCCCAAATGAGAATTTCCATGGCAGGACCCAGAAACCCTACTTAACAAGAACTCCGGATGATATTTTCATATACTGAAGTTTGAGAACCACAAATTCTAACTTTAGAAATAACATGAATAAGTTACTGAGCCTCACTGATCCTTAGTTTCTTTATCTGTAAATTGGGGATAATTATATTCACCTCATTCAATCATTGTGAAGATTAAATTAGATAAAATCAAGACAGTATATGTAAAGCATGTGATGTTTTGTACTATTTTTGATCATTGTTGACCTAGGGTTCAACCAGTTTTCTGGGCTGGTTCAATGGAGAAGCAAAGGATTTGAGGATATTTTCAAGAAAGCAGTTCAAGTAATAGATTGTGAAATTTAGACATATTACTGATTAACATGAAGCCAGAAAAGACTTGGCAGAGTGAAAGAAAAATGAGTGTTGGAGGGTCTGAGAGTCTCAAACAAGTCAAAGAAAAATGTGTAGTGAGCCTACATGGAGAGTTGGCAGGATAGAGAGTGGAGAAGGAAGTGTGTTCCCTTTCCTCTAATTTCTGGAATGGAAGTGTGTGTGTGTGTGTGTGTGTGTGTGTGTGTGTGTGTGTGTGTGTGTCTATAATAGTTTGAAATGTGATAACATTATCAGAAGTACATGATATCAACTACAAAAGTTGTGAAATATATGACACAGGATAATTTGATATGGGACAATTTAAAACCCTCAAGACAAAATCAAAAGCTCATTTCGACTTCCATTCTTTCATTCCAAAGAATCGGTTCCTCTCACTCTTTATGAGCATAAGGGGTTAGAGAACAGCATAAGAGAAGAAAGTTGCCAAAGTACAGGAGGTTAAAATTTAAGATTTCATTGGCCTGGTGGCTCTCAATTATGGCAAGTCTGAGGATATGGCAACAAATTAAGTGACTAGGTGGGGTTGAAGGACAATGGGGTTGAGGCCAAGAGCCCATGAAATAGGGACTGGTGCATGGTTTCTAACCTGGCTAGGAAGACGGCAGGGTTTGGAGTGGAAAGGAAGATTGTGCTCTAGAGGCAGTAAATGATCAATGGAAGATGGGCAGCATACAGGAGGCTGATGGATGAAGAGAAAGTGTATGGTGGCTACCATCATGCTGTGCACCTCATTTACATTAGGTTGGAAGAGTAATGCTTTCTGAGTGAGGCAGCATCATGGAGCTGGAAGCTGTGTCTCCCATCCCCACCCCAGTTCCCATGGGCATGTGCGAGTAAGCAGTGCGTGCTCAAGCAGCTTCAAAAGACGCCAAGTTCCTCGAGGGAGCACCAGATTTCAGGAGGACAGAAGGCTCCATCTGAGAAAATGCTGGGAATGCTGGGAAAGCTGCTCACCATGGCAGGGTCCACTGGGCTTCCTATGTGTGCTCCTAGGGCCCACAAACAGGGTCTCGCTCTCAAAAGGGACTCTGCACTCTGGATATCACCTTGAAATTCTTCTCAATTGTATTCCTGAATTTGTGTTTTGCAAGTGAAATCTGATCTGGTGGGATGATGGAGAATGCATAGGGGGCTTAGAACCACAGCGCACCTGTTATCTTGCCTCCCTGGGCAAGACCTCAGGCACCTGCTCCCCCGGCTCCCACCCCATTGTCCAGTGATGCTGCCACCTCCAGGGGACCTAGCAAGGGGCTTGTGGAGGGATGGGGATTAGCAATACAAGCCCCACACTCAGACTTGTGCCGGGCTCCTGGGCAAGTCTATACTCACCCCTCGCCTGAGGGAGCTTGACACAGAATGATAATAATAAGACCCACCAGAATGGGTTTAGAGAGAGATCACAAAAGAAAGGAAAAAACAGGGGGTTTCCCCTTGTTTTTTTGCACAAGGAGGCCTACATTTTCATTTGCACTGGGTCCTGCAAATTATGTAGCAGGTCCTGACTGGAGGTTTCCAAAGGTAATGGGAAAGATGATAGGAGAGCAATAGTGAGTAGAGGGATTGGTGAGAAGGGGCATCTGTGAGACCTTAGGAGAGGAGGAGGATGGATTGATAAACTGAGACAACAGGGGATGGTGGACGTTGTATTTTGAGCAATGGCTGAGGAACAGAAAGACATGGAAGTTACCCTGTCACAGATCTAAATGGAACTCTGGGACAAGTCTAGTGTAAGTGGACTGAACTCTAATGCTCAGCTTTATTGCTGATGGCTTCTGCTCAGGGTACCAAACAGAAAGTTGAGAGGTTCTTACAAGCTCATTCAATAAATCCTTTCCCAGGGGTCATTTAGCTAGAGAAACTGCACTTCATATTGGAAACAGCTCCTCTCGTGGAATATAACAGTAAACTCATGGTATGTGTGGGCAGGTAGAGGCCAGTGGGCAAGTAGAGGCAGTGGGGACAGAATTTGGGTCTCATTGTACAACCTAAACCACTGAGCTTACAGAGGAAAAAAGAATAGGCTTTGAGTGCTTAAAAAAAACCCAATTTTTAACTCTGATTACAGACCTTAATTTCTTTGAAGTTTATCTGTAAAATGGGGATAGTGATAATTCCTGCTTTCTGACTGCTCAGGATTGTTTAAGCGTTTAATAAATGTGAAATTGCCTTGCAAACAGCTACATAAATATTAATTGGTACATTAATTCTATATTCTTTTCTTTTTCTTTTGAAGGATTATGGGATACTTCAAATTACTCTGCATTTAAGAGAGAGATGCTGGAGTCATGCTTCATCATTGCCAGCCCTATGTCTCTTGAAGGTTAAACCTCTTGATGACGAAATGAAAAATTTAAACACAAACCAAGCAAAAACAAAAGGTAAGTTCCAAAGCAGATTAAAGCTAAGTTTATATATATATGAATGTCAATTGTGAATGAGTGACTGTCCTAGAAGATATATATCAGGGTAAAAAGAATGTGGAAAGAGAAAAAAAGGTTGTATCTTTGTGAATTTTAGAATATTTTTCACTCCATATCATGTTCTTACATCTAAGTAGTCTCTCTTTCTGTGTTATTCTCTCTCTCTCTCTCTTTTTCAATATAGTATGGAAGAGTCTAAAATGCAAGAGGGCTTAGCCCTACTTACTCACCTTCTCTCACTCACCAGTGGTATACCCACAAAAGAGCAACTGTGGACAGTGTAAAAGAAAAAAATAAATTTACCAATCTTAAGAGATTGATGAACATTTCATTAAATAATAATGTCAGGATTTTAGAAAAGGAGTTTTAGACAGTTCAGAAACTAAAATTTGAGTAAAATGCTTCAGTCACCGCCTTAGTTAATTAAAACCCCGGCTTAATTCAAACTAATGTTTTTGAAACATCTTTTCTCAAACATGCATTTAAAATTTAAAGTAGATAATATTCATCTCTTCAATCTATTGAGATTTTGGAGACAAAATTCAAAATCATATTGTGTCCCCAAATTGTATCTTCTTTTTCTCCCGGTGGAGATGAAAATAGCAACTAGATTCGGGTATAAATATTAGGTGCTGATACCAGCTCAGTTCTTTTAGGTGCAGGTGCAGGCAACGCTTCTTTGAAAAGATCGCCACCTAGGGGAAATTATAAGTCAAAGCAACATCTGCAATGCACCACACATGCTGCATAATACCTGGTGACATACTTAAGAATAAAAATAAGTAAAATGTTCTCATATTTCAGTAAATGAGGTGAACCACCTATGAAACCCATACTAACTGGTGGCCCTAGAATATTTGTTTGTGTCTAATTTTATGTTTATTTGTAAATAACATTAGAACTGCATATAGGTTTGCTTATGCATTAGGGCTTGACTTCTAATTTTTTCCTCAATATCTAGAAATACTTTTAGAAAATAGGTATCCTAACATTTGATTACATTGGGGGCAAATTCTTCAAGTTAAAATTAAAAATTAGGAGGAATTTTAATTAGGACCCTGAAAATGTTTGAGCCTAACATGTCAAAGATTTCTATGTCAATTTAGTCTTAGAAATTAACAAAAACATTTTCTCCTTAAACTCATTTGCTTCTGAGCATTTCTGCCTAAGTCCCAAATCAGAACAAGTAGAGTGAGAGATAATTTAGTTGGTTGATTCAGGTAAATATAGGCTATTTTTCTTTGCTTCAATTTCTGTTTTTGAATCACTGCATTTTCTGAAAGCAATTCAACATGAAATATGATCCATGTAGTAATCTTTATAATCTTTGTAATCTTTATATTCAAATAACAGAACTTGAAAGCAAAAAATCTTCAAGGTAGTTTTGAATGGATGATTTAGCAGCTGTGAGAAATTTATGTCCTGTTTAAAGAAAAAAAAAGCTGCTACCTTCAAAAGTTAACTCTCAAAAAAACCTCTTAAAAGTAATTTCGAATTAAATTACATGTTCTGAAGATAATTTTTTGTTAATTAGATGCCTCAGGATGTGAGTTTTTAATGCATCAAGTATTATCGAATAGGTGAAAGTATAAACAGGGAGAAAACAACTTTATGGATTATTTGAAGAAGTTTTATTGTCCTGTGTTTACCTTCATTAGATCAGTTGTCATACTGTTTAGTGACTGGCTGTTAACTCCTCAATCTTTCCCATTAAATGGTAAGATCCTTGGAGGCAGAGACTCTGTTTTGTATGCAGTCATTTCCAGGGTGGTATTGAGCCAGTGTCTGTTCTGATTAATTGGTACCCATAGTAAATACCAGTGGTTAAATATTTTGAATGTAACCCATACATGTATCTATACCACTTAGAATGTATATGGTACCTGATGTTTAGGAGGGATACAAAGCATAATGGATGAGTGAATGGCCTCCAAAACTGGACCTACCCACTGCTTTGTGTATGTTTACGAATGTACCACTTTCCCACAAAAAATAGAAGAACATAATTAAGAAGTTAGTCTACTGTAGAAGGCATAATTAACATTTGTAAAGGCAAAGGCAAATATAAATTATTCTCATCCCTTTTTTAGGTTATCACTAGACTAAGCACCTTTATAGGTAATCAAAAAATAATGGTCACCAAAGGGAACTATTTTATCATACAAAATTGTATTTATATGTAAACATGTATAATCATATCATATAATTATATATATACACAAATAAATGTAATCTTAGGAATGAGTAGAAACTTTGGTAATAGAATAGAAAAGATTCTTAAATATATTAATATGGATTATAAATTTATCTACCTAGATAACTAAACTTGACACTTGATCACTGCCTAGTAAAATTATTTAAATTACTTGGCAGTTCACATGTAACACCCCTAAGATATGTTAAATCCATCTAGTACTGATTAACTTCTGTCTGCAGAGTAGATGTGTTATGAGTCTAAACTTTAGTGTGCTATAGTTTTTTTGTAAAAATGGCTAATAGTAATGAACACCCTAAATGCTGAAAAATTCTGCATTCTAAAACATACTTGACTTCCAAGATTTTATCAAAATCCTGTGGCTCTGTCTTGTATATGTAATCTAGACCAATCAGCTTTCTCCTCCTATCCTTCAACAATGCATCACCACATTTGAATCCCCATCAGACCTTATTCTCTTCTACTCCCTACGGTCTCT
>NW_006774345.1:573884-582655 GCF_000442215.2 Lipotes vexillifer | reverse complement strand
TCTTTCCCTCAAAGCAACAACTTTACCAAACTGAATAAACAAATCCATACTAATATAATAATATATTCACCAGGAATTATTAATTGCCAACTCTCTCCTGATATATACAGAATCTAATAGTTGACTTATAAGGATAAAATTTGTCTTAAGCTAAAGGAGTGGCGACGCTTAAGGTGAGATGTTTAAGCTAGAGAGAATATGAATATGCCAGTGACCAGTAGAAACTATTTTAAAGAAAATAGAGTTTTAAAGTACAACAAGATGTAAACACCCTGTCTTTTGCCTATACTTATGGCTGGGTCTGTTGGTAATCTTAGGGACGTAGGAGTTGTAATACCTTACATGACATTATTCCTAGATAAATTCTTATTTCTTTTTATGTTTCATCCACATCTCCTATTTAGATTCTTACTCTAATTCCTGATACTTTCCTTATGGCGAAACTTTCTCAGCTTTTACACTTGGTTTCTTCATTAGACCCAGATGCTTTCAACTGACTTCCTGATATTGGTGACTGCTTTTACTTTCTATACTGTATTTAATTTTTTCCCCTAACTGTGACTGCCATGTGTCAGCCCTTAGGCTCTTCTCCTGCCAGTAGCTAGCAACTTTTCATTTCCACCCACTTCCATTAGTGACAGCCGATTCCTAATTTAGAGAATTAAGAATTCTGCAATACGAGTGAGTTTTATACTTTCACCTTAGAAGAAAGAGGAAAGGGGCCAGGAAACCTCTCTAATGATGTGAATATTCCAGCAGTTTTGCACTCTGCTTCTTTTCTCTCTTTGAAATCTCTCATCTCATAAGTAATTTATCACAGAACATTTGGACATCAATTACTGAGACTCAGCATTTTTCCAGGACAGTATTACAATATGTAGTATGACTGCAAAAATTTGACTTGGAATATTGACTCAGAACTATATACTTGAATAATCTGAACTGAATTTAAAATTTCATCATACTCCCATCCATTTCACAGAGCAGAGTTAATGATATAAGGAAACAGACTGTGTGGCTTCCAGCCTCTGTCACCTATTAGCTGTGTGACTTTAGGTAAGTTGCTCAATAGCTGTTAGCATCAGCTTTCTCATTGGTAAACTACGCACATGTGCTTAGCCCAGGCCCAGGTAGAGGGTAAGGGCTCAGCAAATGCTAGTTTAAACATGGAATAAAATGTGTTGGCTGTTTTCAATTTCCAAGCCAGGTACTTTAAACTGTAGAATACATTTTAAGTTTATTATAATGTGCACCTAAGAGGAGAATCGTTGTTGTGGGCATTATCAAGGAGGTTCATACCCATGAATCTGTGTCCCAGCAAGTCGGAGCCAAGAGCTTCCCTATTACATCAAAGGATTTTGTGTTCCGTTCCTATAAGGATCTGTCTGTCCATGAGGACCAGTCTGTTGTATAACAGAGAATTCAGGCTGCAAGAGATGTGGTCGGGTACCTGCTACTCTAACAGCTCCTTCCTCGCTCACCCTTCTTTATGCTTTCCTACTGAAAGTGGTTTTAGTACACACATCATGAATAAGTCACTATGCTTCCCTGTTAGAGCTACCTGATAATCATAGTTCATTGCATATTATTTAGTTATACCTATTTTTTCATAATATTAAAAATGTTTATTGAGGGCTTCTTATATGCAAGACTCTGCACTGGAAGTAGAAAATCAGTTCCTTGCCCTCTAGGATTTTCTAGGCAGAAAAGAGCCACAGTCAACTATAATTGTAAAAGGATAATGGAATTATTAATGGACTGAGTGTGAAGGAAGTACAGGAGTACCTACTCTGGGACAATTGATGAATGCATTATTAAGAAAGTTGTAAATGTGGAAGCTAACTGTCTAAGGCAGAGCCAGTCCTTAGCACTGATTTATGCTTCCAATAGAGGTGGTTAAGCAGCTGGAAAGAGCTGGAAATAGGGCAGTAATACAAATACAAATTATCCTCTGGGTACCAGACCAACAGATAAATAGGTTTGTCTCTTTCCTTAACAAATTGTGATCTAATAAGTGGCTGTGATCATTAATAAATTAAATGATGCTCAAGTCCTAGGAGGTAATTGACTTTCACAAGTCTTGCATTTAAAACTAGGCCAAGGGACATATACTCTCATTTTATTTATCAGGATTAAGATATTAAGCTTTATTTAGTTTAGGAATTTGGATTTAAAGTGTAAACATATAAATTCCAGATTTGTTAATTTTCTTCTCTGTTGTCAGCATTAAAAGCAAGACACATATAATTGCAGATTGCTAATGTTAATTAGTGGAGTTAATGTCAAAGGGAATCCAAAATAGATATTTTTGGAGTAATGCCTTTAAACTCTTATTAACAGTGACGACATTTATTATAAGTATAAAAAGAATAATCCATGGAAATCCAAGGCCTCTTGTGGGTCTATGTTTTCCCTCTTTCCTTTACAAACTTTGATGGTTTATTTTTGTGGCTTAGTCTCATTGGGCAAAAAGATACTATTATTAAACAACACAACGTATGGCAACACATTCAAATAAACAATATAAATATTTTAATATGACCCTTTGTGCCAACACATTTGCAATACTCCTTTTATATGTGTCAATGTATTATATGTCACCAAAAATGCATCTGTAAATACGACAGGAACACCATGACCATTAATATTTTTATTTAAAGGTTTTATTAGGTTGGCCAAAACGTTCGTTCAGGTTTTTCTGTAAGATGTTAACAAAAACCCGAATGAACTTTTCGGCCAATCCAACATCTTTGCCACTAGGTGGCACCTAAATATTTATAGTTGGTGAGCATATGTTCTGCATAAGAAGGCAAAATAGAAAGTAAATGAGAGAAAGGAAAGTTAGTTTTATTAACTTTGTTTTGTATCTAAATATTTGTGCTAGTGTATATTTTGAGGTCATGGGTTTATTGCAGGAAATAGTATGGGATTCATAAAACTTTTTTTTAAGAAAAAGAAAAACATAAACTATTTTAAGGAAAAATTAAAAATCAAGCTTGACTTTGGAAAATCCACTGGGAGCGAGGGAAAATGTACAGCCATTTAGTCTTGACCTCAGCTTGTTATTTTACATTATAATCTCTCAGTTCAAGGGAATGCTACAATCAATAGAAAATCACAAAAAATACAGTTATATATAGCAGCATTCTATATTCCATTTGCATTTGGTAGTGCTGTTTAATGATAAATGCCATGTGAATTATCAAATCTACTAGTGATTTTTGTGAGAATTGATAAATTAACATTAGTTAAAAGTCTTAAATTACTAGAACTAAAAGTAACATGCTAAAATCTAAATATATTCATAGGAGGGAATATTCAAATATTTCATGATAACAGAGTATCAATCATAAAAGTTCAAATGCCATATGAAAACATCAGAAGATGCTAATATCAATAGTTTAGGTGTAGCACAAGGCAGAACCTTCAATAATGTGGTAATATTATGAACGTTAACCATTTATCTTATACACTTATAAAATTACCTACAAGTTTTATGAATATTTTCCTACAGTAAAATTTTGATTTTACTTTAATTATAGATGAACAGCACCACAACAGTATCTTAAGCTAATTTATTCCACTCAGGTATTTTTTTCCCACCAAATATGTGTATGTTGGTACACATATATATGAAAATATTAATCAACAATTAATACTTTAATTGTTAATCAACAATTTGTTAGATGGTCATTATATGAATTATATAAGCTATTAAACTACTACTAACAATTATAATTGAGACGGAGATATCAGTATTTCTTCCTTAGGTACTGTTGTTACCGACCGCAGACTGAAGAGACTATATTTTTTTCTACCCTCTTTGGAACTCAGGTTAAGCTTATTAAAGGAAATTTTGTTCCTAGAAAGGTTGTTTTAAATAAGACAACAGGGAGATATGTTCCAATAATACTGTACAGTGGACCCACAACTTTGAACTCAGAATAGAGGACTTTAAGTCCCGAAACAATTTACTTCTTTAAATTGCAGGTCCTTGATCTGTAAAAGGAAAATAAAGCATGAGTTCATAGTGTGGTTATATGTGATAATGCATGTTAAAATCTTGCATTTGCTAAAATGTTTTTTGAATTCTTAGATCTCTGTTCTGAATAGCTTTTGTGTTCTGCATAAGTGGCTTATAGTAGGTATTTAATATTTATTGAAATTTTCACTATCTTCAGGTATAGCATAAGACAGAACCTTCCTCTTTAAGCATTATGATACATGCATTTTGATTTTGAAAAGATGCATTGCCTGTATGGGAAGGAATGATCTGGACTTGAGTGGATAATTCTTAGCTCTAGCTATCAGAGTATTAATGTCAGCCATAAAAAGAAAGGAAATATCGTGACCTGGTAGTAAGGGGAGGAGATAAAGGACAGAAAGTGCACTTGGGGAATGAATTCAGCTCTAGAGATTTAAGTGGTTTTCACAGTCCTGCACAATGAAATATGCAGCTCAAAGTAATGTATCTGACTACAGTTATCCAAGAGAAAACAAGACAGTTAGTGAATCGTTTTGTTAGTTATCTTGTTAAATATTACATTTATACTTGCTCTAATTACTAGCAGGTGACTTTTAGATACCAGATGTTAGTGGTATCAACTGTGCATGTATTAAATACTTATTATTATAACTGGTAGATATTGAATATATCACTGTTCTGAGTGTGTGGTAAGCACTGACCCATTTAATCATCATAATCTCACTTACCACCATGAGGTAGATACTATAGATGAGGAAAATGAGAAGCTGAAATTTCAAGAATATGCCTTAGGTCACACAAGTAGTAAATAACAGAAGTTTTGAACCCATAAGCCACAGTCTCAATCATTAAATTCCCAAGACGGCTCTACGATGGATCAAAAACCCACAGAGCTTCTAGGTTTTTAATGTGTATGCACATCACTTAGACGTCTTTATACAAAGCAGATTCTAATTCAGTAGGTCTGAGTGATCGGCATTTCTAACAAGCTGTCAGGTGGTGCCCCTAATGCTGGTCCATGGACCACAGCTTCAATATCAAGGTGCCAGGGTACTGCATTTGCACACTTTTTTTTTTTTTTTTTTACCAGAAATCAAAACCGAATTTCCAGGACAAGCTGGTTCATGCTTAGTTCAGTTAGTAACAACTGTAATATCTAGATATCTCAGTCCAACAAAACTACAATGAGATGAGGTTTCCTGAGCCTTGTTAATGGATCGAGACTGACCTAATGTTCAGAAATTGAGATGATGTAAATTTTGGAGACTAATCCCTTGTCGGTCACATCATCAGCAAATATTTTCTCCCATTCTGTGGGTCGTCTTTTCATTTTGTTTATGGTTTCCTTTGCTGTACAAAAGCTTTTGAGTCCCACTTGTTTATTTTTATTTCCATTACTCCAGGAGATGGATCAAAAAAAAATATTGCTGCAAATAATGCCATTTGCAGCAACATGGATGGACCTAGAGATTGTCATACTGAGTGAAGTAAGTCAGAGAAAGAGAAATATCTTATATCACTTATATGTTGAATCTGAAAAAAAAGTTATACAAATGAACTTATTTACAAAACAGAAACATACTCACAGACTTAGAGAACTAATTTATGGCTACCGGGGGGGAAGGGTGGGGGGGAGGGATAGTTAGGGAGTTCGGGATTGACATGTACACACTACTCTATTTAAAATGGACAACCAACAAGGGCCTACTGTATAGAACAGGGAATTCTACTCAATATTATGTAACAATCTAAATGGGAAAAGAATTTGGAAAAGAATAGATACATGTATACGTATAACTGAATCACTTTGCTGTACAACTGAAACTAACACAACATTGTTAATCAACTATACTCCAATATAAAATAAAACGATTTAAAAAAGGAAAAAATAATATAAATACATAAATAAAAGAAGGTGAGATGGTGGATTTGATTATAAAATGTAGTTTTGTGGACAATAACAGTGATTTAACAGTATATAATGAAGTTGTTCCTAAACATTTGGTTATTTGGTCTTCACAATCGTTGTGAGTGGTAATAAGGTAGGACAACTATGTCTGAGGAAACAGAGACCCAAGACTACCACCACCGCTCTCAGGCAGCAGCGACAACATACAGATGCCCAAACTCTTCTCTTCCATCAGCTGACCCTGAGGTCGAGCTATGTTCCATTAACTGGCTGAAAGTTAAATAGATGTAGAAAAATGTTAATACTGAAACAGCTAAGATACAGCCACATTCTGATTTTGCTTTAAATAGACAGATAATCAAGGCCAAAATGATTCAGAAGCATTAATATTACGAGTCATTTTCAATTGTGATTACGTTAACTTGAACCTGTAAAAATACAAACAATTTAGCCACGTATATCATTTTATTATGCTGTTAAAATCGAAATTAAACTGAAGCTATTTTCTCATCCTATTCACTCCCTTGCCCCAAGACCACCTAAGGGGTGATATTCATATCATATTCTTCCCAGACTCTGTGGGTTTGGTATAGCTGGGTTATTTAACCTCTTGTGTTTATTTTTACGGAACTAAATATGTTGGAATAACACTTGTCCTTGTATGCAGATGTTATAAAATTTTATGAAACCATACTCAGAATTCAGAGTTGATCTCTAAATGTCAAGTGTATTTACCATCCTTAGAAGACTAATATTTCCACAGGGGAAAAAAAAAATCCCTTTAAGTTACTGTGGAGAGAAAGTAATGAAGATAAATTGAGAAACGCTGTCAGTCACTGAAAAGGAAAATACCAGAATCTCTCACGTAAAAACACCTGACAAGAGACAGCAAACCTAGGCCTTCTAAATATATTTATGATTTATTAAGTTATTTTTCCGACAGTTGACAAAGGAAATAATACTTCCATTCTTGAAAGACATGGATAAGTGGCACCTCATGAGCATTGTGTCCACTCAAGGTTGAAATGATTTTGAGAATGAGAATTTTTTTTAAATTGTGAATTTTCTTCAAGCATACTTACCTCTAAAACTGAAGACGGGGTTTATTCTGAGCCATAGTAACACTGATACTCCTGAATCATCATCAGGTGGTGTGGAGCATCTCCAGGGGGCTCCAATCATGCTGAGCAGCAATGCCTAGGACCCTGTCATTACATGGTAGTGGGTGGGTAGGTCTCTGAAAAGTGTAATAGGTGTACTGGGATGTCTAACCCTCCCATCCCCCGACTTGATTTAATCACTTCACATCAGCCTTCAGGGTTAGTAAAGGGACCATCACAGTATCTGGCTAATAAAAAGAAATGAGTTCAGGTAGAGAATCATCAGTGACTAATTGTTTTCTCCTTTCATTAATTTTTTGCTGGTGTCTATTCAGAAGATATGGATAGTGTAGAAACGAGCAGGTAATATGATTTCTGCCTACTGCTGTCACTTCTCATTGGCCACTCCTTCCGGACACTGTTGTCCTTCTGTCCTCAGTTCCTCAAAGGCACCAAGCTCCTCCCAGCTCGCAGCGGCCTTTAGCCTCAAGGCTCCCTCTGTCCACAGTAAACATCCCCAGCTTCACTCTTGGGTTCCCTTGTCATATATACTTTCATAATAGTGTGTTTCCTTTAGAATTCTTGCAGTGACTAATTTGTCCAACTTCATTTAGTGTCTGTCCTTTCAACTAAACTACAAGCAGCATGAGAGTGGGGATTTTGCTTACTCACCACTGTATCCTTATCACTACTCACTGTGCTTGGTCTCTAGTAGTTCCATAATTATTTGTTAAATAATGAAACTCTCGAGGCACTGCTCATATTTGCATACCTTCCAATGACTACTGGGTAATGTTTTGCATAGGTGGAGGCAGTTAATGTGTGCTGAATTTTGTAACGTAAAAGTGGAATCTTTTATAAGAATAACTTGAGGATTGTCCTGATATGATTGTGAAGAAATTCAGTCCTAAATGAAAGTGTTTCTTTAATGAGAACTTAGTGATAGAGGATCATGGGTAAAGTATTTTGGGACTATGACTTGTAAGGATTTATTGATCAATATCAGCAGCAGGATTCTTGGTTTCCCCCTGTGCATTAGAATGCATAATGGGTGGTCAGTTTTATACTACTTTTATAGGTCACTCAAAAATTGCATCTTGGAGAAAATAGTGATTTCTTAAGAGTATAACAAATGTTTGGTTATTCACTGCTGTAGTTTGGAGGGTTTGGTGTGATTTAAAAAATCCCACAATGTTTGTGTTAGTTTTTCTTCTTATGTTCATCCTGTTGGCCACTGAAGTGTTGCTGAATAAGAGGTCTGATATTTAAAAAATAAGAAGTGAGATGCAGAGTAGTTTCATTCAACACTTTATTTTATTATTTATTTTTTAACAGTTTAAGCTTATCACCCCCTGAAAGCTGCAATAAGATCAGCATCCAGGCAAGATATCACCCTACAGTCTTCTCTTCACTAAATACTGAATTATGGTTCAAACTATACTTAGAAGTATAGTTTGTCAAAAGATGTAATTTTTGAGAAGTGGGGCTCAAATTCTTCATCTAAGGAAATATGCTATGGCTGGAACCTTTATTCAGTTATGAGTATTAAGGGTCCAAGAAGAACGGTATTACTTCCTAAAAATGTTTGAATAAAAGCTGTTATTTCGAGTGATGAATTCTCCGTAGGTAATTGTTTACACATTAGAAACTAGCTCACACAGGCTTGCACTTAAACATATTTGTTTTACTCTCCTTTATAAGGAAGACAACTGGGAAAGACATTTTAAAAAAAGATACTCCCCCCCAAAAAGGCCAATCATCTTTTTTTTTTTTTTTT
>NW_006774345.1:563782-573396 GCF_000442215.2 Lipotes vexillifer | reverse complement strand
GGCTCAGCGGCCATGGCTCACGGGCCCAGCCGCTCCGCGGCATGTGGGATTTTCCCGGACCGGGGCAGGAACCGGTGTCCCCTGCATCGGCAGGCGGATTCTCAACCAGTGCGCCACCAGGGTAGCCCAAGGCCAATCGTCTTTAAAAAAAAAAAAAAATCCATTCTGCAAAAACTATTTTTATTATTCCTGTGAACTTATGACAAGGAATGTATCCAGGAACAAGGCTTCAAAATCTAAGCTATGTTCCACTGTTTGCAGTTTCCTTGGATTTTAACTAGGTGTGCAAGTTGACTTCTGACCATGGGGAATCCTCTCCATACATGGATTTATGGATTGTTGAGGCCATGGCAGATAACCAGTTCCGCAGAAGCAACTTCACGTTCTTCTGAGGAAGATCCATAGCACTGTGGAACAAGGAATATAAATGAGCGATGCCACAAGAGACTGCAGATGGGGTTACCAAGATACAACCCTCAAAAATGAACTCTGAAGGTGGAAAAACTACAAGAAAAAAAATATTAAAATAGGCGTTTTAAAAAGGTTTCAGCTATCATGTTAAGAGCACTGATGGACATTCAATAGACGGCACATGCTTCTTAGGCATGGAATGTATAAATCTGTTATAAAAAGAAACATTTTCAGCACTGCCAGAATTTAAAAACAAAAAACGAAAAACTCAAGCATCTAGAGGGGAAAACACCAAATGAAAAGATTCAAACTGTAGTAATGACTATTTGGCCTTTAACCATTTCCAGTTAAATTATATTTGAAAGCTCTCCCTCCCCCACTCATAGCCATACACAAGCACACCAATTTTTAAACATTTTATAATGGCCAAAGAAGGGGTTTACATAGATATATTTGTTAATGGAACTCATTTTTTAATAAGTTGCTAATTCATTTTAGCCTCACATCAGTTCCATCTCATTCCCCAGTCCCTTTCCTGATGTCTAACAGTGAATGTCCTGTACCATGAGGTCAGCTTCCTGTGGCACTTTGGGAATTATCTGTTTGGGGTTTAAATAAGTACAGTTTATAAAGTTCTCTGTCTCTTCCTCAGCCCCCACTAGGGTTGATAAAGGCATTTCCAGAGGCAAACGGTTCTCTTCCTCCCTCTGCTCTTCCTCCTCCAGCCCCTCCCCTTCCTCTGCATGCTCCGCCCCCTCCACCCCTTCCGCCCCCTCCGCCCCCTCCTCCACGGAGTCAGGCTCTTCGGCCTTCTCTTCGTCCTTGGCCTCTGCCTCTGCGTCCTCCTCCTCGCTCTCCAACTCCTTGCAGTCACAGTCCTCCTCGCCACACTTCTCCTCCTCCTCATTTCTCTCCTCTTCCTCTACCGGCTGTGGGCTTGGAGACTGGTTTTCCTCATCCGGGTCCGGACTGAAGGCTAGAGAGGGATTCTGCCCAAAGCTATACAAAGTTGCCCGCAGCTCCGCATCTTCCTCGCCACCGCTGGGGGGCGCATCGTTTCCGAAGGAGCCGGCCGCGGATGCGGTGCCGCCCGCCTGGGGCTGCTGGGCCCGCAGTGCCTCCTGCTGCCGCATATCCTCGTAGATATGGTTCATGATGAACTGGGTGGTGTTCCGCGGTGCCCGCAGGCCGGGTTCCCAACACCTGCACAGGTTGACCGGCCGCAGCAGCGTGCTCAGATCCTCTGAAGGGCTCCTCTGGAAGGAGCGGCGAGGGTCGCAGCGCAGGCCGCGGCCCTGGCGGCCCCAGTGCTTCTTCCTGGCCGGGGGCCTCGCCCAGCCGGGGTTACAGGGCCCGCGCCAGCAGGAGCAGCAGCAAAGGCAGAATGGGTGCAGGCCGTACACCCGGATCACTTGCACGCGGCCAGGGGGCTTCTGGAATCCCTCCAGAGGTGGGTGCCAGGGCCCTCCCCAGCGCCCCTAATTAGAATACACGGCCCAAGAGGGACATCTGGGTGGCTGGAACCAAGGTCCTGAGCCGTGCTGTTGCTTCCGCTGTTTCCTCGGGGGCTCATACTCGGCCTTGGGACCATAGCGATGCCACTGCCTGTAAACCGGAGCGCCCCTGCGCCTTCGATGGCAGGAAGACCAGGTGCTTAATGGGCCAGAGGACGCCCCCCCGTGGCCCAGGTTAAGCGGATCCTCTTTTCTATCGAGGGGCTGGGTCATGATTCAGGGAGCTCTGAGAGGTCTAAACGGAAGCGTCCTAGAAGCTGCCGTCAAGTTTGGCCAGATCTGACGGTCTGAAGAACCTCGTGTCTCTCTCTCTCTCTCTCTCTCTCTCTGTGCAGCACCACGTGCCTGCCGCTGGGATCACGCCTTTCTCTCCAAAAGGACCCCTCTTCTCTGCTCGCTCGATCGTTCTTCCACGTAATCTCTGCCCCTTGGCACCCCGGTTGTCTCGTCCAGGTGAGTTTGGGTGGGACTGGAGCTGGGTAAGGATGGTGGGGGAGGAAGGTATTGGTGGGCGACGCGCAGTGAGACCCGCTCCCGGGTCCCCCACACCCCCGCCTCACAGGAGGCTCGGACTGGGGACGGGAGAGGCAGGGGTTGCGCGTTACCTTGCGGCTCCTTCTCAACCCAGGTGCTTCACCGTCGCGTCCTGGCTAGACTGAGGCGGGGTGGGCAGCGGCAGCCTTTAAATACCGGCCAGGGGCCCCGGCGCACCCGCCGCATCCTTGGTTGCCCCGAGAGACAGCCAATTGGGGTTGAGGTCGTTCTCCCTGGGCGTGGAGTTGGGGTTCCACCCAGAACGAGGTTGCCCGTGAACATTCGCAGGGGGCTTGTGACGCAGTTTTTGAGGGAGGTGGCGAGGGGCGGGAGGCTGGGTTTGTGCTGCCCACGTTAGGAAACGCTTGAGGCAGTTTATTTGAACCCTTAAACCACCTTGAGGTGCGAGGTTGTGGAAGATGGACCTTCGGCTGAACGCAGAGGTGGGGGTTGGGGAAGAACTTGTGTATCGAAAAACAATATCCTACACCTTTGGGACGGCCCAGGGGGTAAAGAGAAAGCTCTCGGAGTCAGAAAACTGGGCCCCACTCCTTACCTTGTGGCCTGTGCCCACTCTTCTAAATCCTAGGAGCTCTGCGTCAACGTACCTGAAACAAGACGGCAAACGTTTATTGTGTGTGCTTACTGCGCGCAGGTGGGCTCATGGCACATAATCCTCACGCCTACTCAGGGAGTTAAGCATTGTTACCACATCTCATAGATTAGGAAACGAAATTAATCTACCTAAGGCTGTGGGACTGATGAATTTCAGGGCTAGTATTTAAACCTGAGCCTATTTGACCTCAGAGTCCAAATTCTCCATGAGATTACTATACTACACTGCCCAGGCACCTTAAATAGGACTCTGGTGATGAGTACAAGGAATCTGTATGGACTAGCAGTTTACTAATTGTAACATATGCAAAACATATGTCCGTAGATTAAACATTACCAGGATGTATACTATGTGTTTATACCTAAAAATGCTAGTATGCCAATTACATTTTTCCTTTTGTTAACCAGACAGTGTGGTACCTTGGGAGCTTTTATAGTATTAAGGTTAAGAATATGGGCTTTGATTTAAATAGACAAGAGCCTACCCTGAATGACACTATATGGTGGATACAAGTCATTAAACATTTATCCAAATCTAGAATGTACATCAAGAGTGACCCCTAATGTAAACTATGGACTTTTGGTGATAATGATGTGTCAATGTAGGTTCATTATTAACAAATGTACCACTCTGGTGGAGGATGTTTATAATGGAGGAGGCTATGTATAAGGGGGAGAGAGTGTATGAGGAATCGCTGTACCTTCTTCTCAGTTTTGCTGTGAATCTAAAACTGCTCTAAAAAACAAGGTCTATTTAAAAGTAGAGGTGTTTCCACTTCAACTCACCAGTTAATCTCCGGAAGCCTCCAGTTCCTTACCCATACCATGAGTATAGTTACAGTGCCTGTTCCAAAGAGTTATGTTAAGGATTAAGTAAGGTATTGATTAAAGCACTTAGCACAGGTACCCTGTGAGCACTCAGTAACTGTGAACTATCATCAGTATCACATTTACATGCTATAGGACTTGTAAAGAAATTGTTACAGTATACGTAAAGATAACTAACCCTCTGCCTAATGCAAAAATAGACATCCCCATCCTTGGGTCCTTTTCTTGTCCCACTTTTGAGAAACATCAAGAAAGTGCTACCAGCCTTGATCCTACAGAAAACCACTGAGTATATCTCCTTATAACCTTCCTGTGTTGAGTGGAATTGTGCAAAAATGGAACACTGCCCACTGGGAACCTGAGTCCATACAAGCTTCTATTGAATGATAGAGAAGCAAAATTAGGAGAAGCCCTGATGCATGCAAAGGTCATTTATGCCTTCCTGCTTGAAAATTGAGAACAGTACATGGATTCCTGGTTCAGCCCTCCACCCTTTGCTGTGGGACCTATAGATTCCACAGGCATCATTCAAGTTCATTTGCTCTGTGGTTTGTTGAGGAGACCAGCCTGCTTGACTCAAAGTGCAGAATGCTGACATTTTTAGCCTCCAATGTCTCTTTTTGGATGGAGACTCACACACTTGGCCTCAGCCTCTTATCTGCTTAGCTTGAAAGGGAATGGTGATAATCCAGATTTATTTTTCTAAGAATATACTTGGTATATGATATTGAGTTTTAATTAAGAGCTTTAGAAATTGAACATGTTGCTTAGTGGAATTCCCATCAGTTTCTTCTTTTTTTAAAAAATGATTAACTCACAGGTAATTAAGGACATCATTTTTTTGAACAGTTGATGTGAACTTTATACCAGTAATACTGGCTTTGTACACTTTTTTCATGGTGAGATATATATCTTTCGTATTCATCCTCCCTATTAAAAAACATTAATGCAGGATTGTTTTGTGCTACTCTTTCTTAAGAGAAGCAGCAAATTCCAATTTATGATTATTGGTTTTTTCAATAGATTGACATTGTAATACAGGTTGTTCATGTACTGGTAAATCACCCAAGAAAATTAGCACAAGAACATGTTAAAAACCACCGTCAGAAATGCAACTAAGAAATTTTAAAGACTTTTAAAATTGACCCATACTCTTTAAATGCTGCAAAATGAATTATTTTGATTCAACATTAAAATATAACACACCGTGTTTTTATATATTATATTCACTTATATTGCTACATAAAAAGTTCCCACAAACTTAGTTACTTAAAACAACATACATTTGTTATCTCAGAGTTTCTAAGGATCCTGGAACAGCTTAGTTGTGTCCTCTACTCAGGGTCTTACCAGGGCTGTGATCAAAGCATTTGGCCATTTGGGTTCTCATCCTGCAGCTCAATTAGGGAAAATCTGCTCCCCAAATTATTCATGTTCTTGGCAGAATTTGTTTCCTTGTGGCTGTATAACTGAGGGCCGTACCCTTTAGCTGTATGTTGGCTGAAGGAAGCCTTCAGGTTTCGAGGCAACCTTCAGGTCCTCGAGGACAGCAGTGGTTCTAGCGACTTCCCATAGTTCCCTTCCATGGGCTTCCTCAACAGGGCTGCTCACCCCATCAAGCCAGCCAAGAGCATCTCCTTAGTGCTTGCTGGCACAGTGAACACACACACACACACACACACACACACACACACACACACACGTGTATTATAATTATGGAGTTTGACTTTTGTGACATCACTCACCTTTGCCATATCCTATTGGTCAGAAACAAGGCCCAGGTCCTACCAGCACTCAAGGAGAGAGGATTACACAAAGGCATGAACACCAAGAGGCAGGAAATCATTGGGGATCAACTTAGAGTCTGTTTACCACATGTTTCAAGTCAATGCAGTAAAATATGTCCTTCATATTAACTAGTTACAGCTTTATTTGGGAGATTTTAATGATATTGTTGCATTTTGAAATTCTGATAAGTGCCACATGACAGCATTGGTTTTGCTATGTTTTATGTTACTCAGAGCATTATGTTGTTAAGTTGAAAACACTGCAGTCTTGGTGTTGATTTTTGTGCATTTGGGTGGCTTGAAAAGAATGAATCTTAACACTTGATGGCAGTAGTAACTCGTTCAAAATTCAGTCAGTGAAAGTCCTTATATGAAAGAAACTACGTGAAGTTAGACCCTTTATAAATATATTTGATCATGAATACCTTATTTAAATTACTCCAGGTTGCCAGTATTAATTATTATTTATTCTAGTGTGGTGGCATTGGGTATATTTATTAGAGTTTAGTATTTTTTGACTGGCTTTTGGAACTCAAACCTCAGCTAATTAAACTTGTAAATAAAATTCTTTAGAGAAAAGTTGGATATACCTGATACATTTGGTCAGAGAAATGAAATACAAGTATTTCAGATTTATATTTGTAACCAATGCATTGCTATGTTATACGAAAAATAATGTCAATAGAACTCATTTTATGCACTCTCAAAAACGTGCCTTTTTCCACCATGAATATAATCATGTAATTTGAAACCATCTAGCAGTTCCAGAGGCTAAATACAAGGTATTAAGCCTTTCTGACTTTTTGAAAGTGAGAAAAAAGGGATTTAAAATAACTCATTGCTTTCTCTTCATAATTTGGGAAGTTGTGGGGTTAGTTTGCAAATTGCTGAGGCATGCTGTGCATCAGGGAATACCACTGCAATATTTTCGAAACATTTATGAATTCTCATATTATTTAAGTAAATTAGGAAGGGAAAATTAACTTTGTAATGAGATAACTACAAAGACAATGTTGCTACAGATTTAAAGAGAAGTAAGGATGTGAATTTTACACTCATAATAGTACTATGTGTAGGTATTATTTGCTATCGTCCTTTGAAAATATTACTAACCCTATAATAACTCAGGGTTTTCAGACGATTAACACAACACATTTTAGGCCTGTCATCTGAAAAACCTGTGTATTCGGTAAGAATTACTTAGGAATTTTAAATGGAAATGTTTGCTTATAAATAGTTTTAAAGTACACTGTAATACGGGGCAATAAAATGTAGTGTCCTCCCTTTTGGAAAATAACCTGTAATATTTAGAGAAAAGTAAATGTGTGTAGCAAATTCATAAAGAAAAAAACGTTGTCATTAAAAAAAGGATTGTATTTAATCAGGGATCAGTTTTAGAGTTTTGGAGGCTAGGATGTCCAAGATCAAAGTCTCAGCTGATTTGGTTTTTAATGGGAGCTCTCTCCCTGGCTTGCACGTGGCTGACTTCTCATTATGTCCTCACATGGCTTTTCCTTAGTGCATGTGCACATACATAAACACGCACACACACACAAACACACACACAGAGTAATCTCTTTTTCTTCCTCTTCTTATAAGGGCACAAATCCCATCATGAGGACCCTATCTCATGACCTCATCTAACCCTAATTAAACTTCCAAAGGCCCCATCTCCAAACACCATCACATTGAGGGTTAGAGCTTCAACATATGAATTCTGGGGGTAAACGTTCAGTTCATAACAACTTCTCTGTCCAGCCTGTACACCACTTTCTTGTATTATAAAACAGGGAAAAGTCACATTCATAGTATTTGAGGCGGGACAGTGGGGTGGAATAGGATAGGCCTTTGGAGTCAGCCCTTAATCCAGGGCAAATTATTTAAGCTCTGCCTCTGATCTGTGACTTGGAATAGTTATTACTATCTCCAGCCTCTAAGATGTTGTGAATGAATACATGCAGAACACCTTAGTAGATGCCTGGTATGTTATTTTGTGTCCGAGAATTGGCTCCTATTATAACAATGTATATCCATGTAATGGGCTGATATGTGTTGTTCAGAATCCGTAGAGATGTATGTGCCGATATGACAAACATCACCAAGAAATATTTTTAAGTGAAACAAGCAAGGTGCAGAATAGTGATTATCTTTTGTGCTTAAAAATCCATGTTTACATCTACTGATACATACATATTGGTGATATATATATATATATATATATATATATATATATATATATACATGTAGCAAACGCATACACTTTTCTGTAAAAAAGGGGAAATTATTTATGTGCAAGTTTTTGTTTCTTATGGAAAACTTGATAAAAGTATGCAAGAAACCATTGACTATTTCTAAGGAGTGGAGCTTAGGGTTTGCTGCTGGAAGGAAACTCACATTTCATTGTATACTCTTTTGTTATCTTTCAGTTTTTAAGCAAGTGCCTGTATTATTATCATACATTTCAGAAAGATCAACTTTTTCTAGAAGGTACTCCTCAGCTTCTTCCCTACTGTGATTTTCATATCATTGTTTATGTTTTCCATTTTGTATATTTTATTTTTTTCACAGGCACAGAAATATGCCAGTGTCAGTTTAGGAAAGGTCTAAAATGAGTCGGCAGGTCTTTAAGATGATAAAATATTTTTCAAATACAAGCTATGTGTATTATTATGGTTATTTGCATGTTGTGATTATAATGAATATTTTTCCACAAAGCCATTATAATTTTCAAATATTTTTATTCTTTTCTTCATTTTCTTTAATGAATTTGAAAAAAGAAACATGTTTTAGTGGAAAAAAAAGGAGAGAAAAGTTTAATTAAAAACATTTAAATCTTCGCAATATACCTAAAATGTTAATTTTTATTATATGATTAATTTAAAATTATAAAGGATATGAATCCCTAAAACTTGCAAATTACATGTGATATATAAGAATATCTGTGAAATATTTTCTATCTTTTAGTTTTGCTCTTTCTGTACATCTTTTAGTTTATTCCTGATTCATCTCGTGTTTTCTTAGATTACTAAACTGCTATCATATATTAAAACTTTTAGCTGTATTTTATGTAATTATCTTTTAGAACACATTTTGAAAGTATCATGCTGAGTTTTCTTTTGGAAGAGAGCAGTAAGAATTGTTTTGTTATAGCAGGCATCATAACGCTGACCATTATCTGCAATTAGACAAGATTCCCAATAGGCAAACGAGGTAGGCATATGTAGGCTTGAGGAGTTTTGCTGAGATTGATAGGGTTTCCATCCAATCGAATATCCTCTAGTGCCTTACGAATATAAGTCAAATTTTTAACATTGCAGAAGGTATCTTCACGCATCTCCAGAATGTTGTTATTCTAAAAAAGATTAAAATAAATGATTAGACATGATATAACATATTCTTGGTATTGATTAATAATATAGTCCATTTTGCTTCACCCCTGTTTTTACTCTTTCATTCCTTCTCTCATCCAAAAATGCACGTTATGTGATTATTATACATCAAGCATTTTGTAAGCAGTGGGGATAAATCAATTAACATAATACACAAGTATGGAGCTTGTACTTCAGTAATGGGAGTATACAATAAGGAGGTGAAAAAACAAATTTAAAGAAAACAAGTTATTTCCAAAAACGATGTGAACTCAGAAGAAAGGATGGTGACTGTGACAAGTTATCTTAAGAGGCAACAGTGGAGCTGAGCATGGAGTGACAAGGAGACATGGGCATGGAAAGAGCTGAGGCAAGAATATCCCAGGCAGAGAGAACACCAAGTTCCAATTCTGAGTAATTATTATGGAAAGTTTAAGAATGGGGAAAAAAGTCAACATGGCTAAATTGAAGTGAGGGAGAGAGTAAGCAAATGTCAGGAAGATATAGATCTGGGCAGGGCCCAGAACTAGACTTTTTTTTTTTTTTTTTTTTTTTTT